>NW_026881820.1:0-36661 GCF_032173495.1 Musca vetustissima
TGTGGATAAAATATTTTGGTAATTTTTATAACGTGGATAAAGTTGGATTAACTTGGATAATCAATTTACGATATTTGGATAATGGGGATAATCAATTGATGTCAATAGGATAATGCGGATAACACATTTACGTCATTTGGATAACGTGGATAAACAATTTATGTCATTTGGATAATGTGACTAACGAATTTACAATATAATGTGGGTAAACTATTTTCGTCATTTTCATAACGTGGAGAAAGTTGGATATACTTGGATAATCAGTTTAAAATATTTGGATAATGCGGATAATCAACTGATGCCAATGGGATAATGCGGATAACACATTTACGTGCTTTGGATAACGTGGATAATCCATCTACATCATGTTGGATAAAGTGGATAAAATATTTTCGTAATTTTTATTGCCAGAATAAAGTTGGATAACTTGGATAATGAATTCGCGTCATTTGGATGACATGGATAATCAACGTGTTTTTTTTCCGCCCTGATGCGAAACTTGCATATGCGAATTAAATTCAAATTTTTCAAAGTTCGACATTTTGTCTTCATTCTAAGAACAGTCCTATTCAAAGCAGATTTTTGTTGTAGCAATGGATACTTAATCAACACACCTACAATTGCTTCAATGGTATACTCATATCTTTTAATGATATTTTGACGTTAAAGATTATTTTACGTTACGTTTATTTTTTACGTTGAGTTAATTTTTTACCTTACGTCAAATTTTTTACGTTACGAATAATTTTTTACGTTACGTTAAATTTGTTTACCTTACGTAAAATTTTCTACGTTACGTGCAGTTTTTTTACGTTACATCTATTTTTTTACCTTACGTTTAATTTTCTACGTTACGTAAAATTGTTTACGTTACGTTTAATTATTTTACGTTACGTCTAACCTTTTCCCCTGCTACTTTCCTAATACAAATGAAAACAATCCCCCTTCATTTCTCTGAGTGTAAAGAAATACCTACTTCACTTCTCTTTTCCATATGAGCAGCGAGAGAGAGTGTGTGAGTGAGTGAGAAACCCAAAAACAACTGAGTCATAAAATCAAAAAAAGTAAATAAAACAAAACAAAATTTGAAATCCAGCAAAAATAGAAGAAGAAAAAATTATTATTAATGGGCTTACAGTTTCAAAAATTTGGCATTAGAGGGAACACATAGTTTTGGTCCTTCGTCACCAAGCCGGCCAGTCAGCTGTTGTTTTGTTTTTTTGACAAATTTGCTCAACTAGCAGGTATGATGATGATGTTGCCATATCTATTATTTTTCTATTCAATTTCACTGGATTTTGAAAAAAAGCAATTGAAATTGGGGTTTCACAAAATTTTCAAAACACAAGTTTTAAAAGGATTTTTTTTTGCAATTTTAATCGAAAAATTTTTCGTAATTTTTTATAAAAAAAATTAGAAAATTTTTTTTTTTAATTTTTTCAAATATTTTTCGTAATTTTTTATAAAAAAAAATAGAAAATGTTTTTTTTTTAATTTTTTAATGTTTATTTTTTTAATTTTTTAATATATATTTTTTTAATTTTTTAAAAAATATATTTTTTTAATTTTTTAATATATATTTTTTTAATTTTTTAAAATATATTTTTTTATTTTTTATAAAAAATAATATTTTATAATTATTAATACTATTTATATATTTTAATTATATTTATATTTATTTTCTCCACAAAAAAAAACCTTTTTTCTAGAAACCACCATATTTTTTTCTCATGATACTGCACTTTATATATACCCACATATATTTATTCTTCTTTGTGATGAAATTCCACAAAAAATTCACTTTTTTAAAGAAACAAAATTCGTATCAATTTTTTAAAATATACAAACAAAACACACATACACTCAAACACATAAATAAATTCCAAAAACCAAAAAACGAAATTAAAATTTAAAAGAAGAGCATAAACGTTTTTTTCTTCCTCTTTTCATTTAAACAAAAATCGCTTGTTGTTGTAGTTGTTTTCTTTGCATTAATCACTAATCATTCGAGAGACGGTGGTAAAGAGAGCACGCGCACAATTTGCAAATTTACCGCTGTGTTTTCGTACGAGGTGCGTTTAGTTTAGCAGTCAAAAGTCAACTAAACCCAACAACACACACAACAAAAACAAATGCCAACCACATTCGGGGAGCACGGTGTTTCATGCTTGGGTTTTTTTGGAGTGACTTCGTTGTCGTCGTCAAGCCACCCGAGCAGCAACAAAACAAAAATATGTTTTATGCATTACTTTACGAAGAAGAAGCAGCAACGACGGCAATAAAGCTGCCTGCCTCACATACAACACCGGGGCCGGGAGAGTCACAGCTAAGCAGCCAAACACAACACCATCAGGCCGAGCCGCACCGGGCCATACCAGGCCAGGCAGGTTAGTCAGACCGGCATAAAAATAAACGCAACGCAATGCGCACTAGACGCAACGATTATTTGACTGACTTGAATGACTCTGCGGCAGACAGTCGTGTACAGAGACCGGGAAGACATACATACAACATGTATTGTGGAGTAAAATACATCGGCAACAAACAAATACAGAAATATCGGCAACATATGTTGGCGTTCGGGAGGGAGCAAAGCAGTAACAAAAAGTGATCGCAAAAATCCCAATGAGACCAGCAGAAAACTCAAGTTGAAACAGTGGCGTAACATCAATTAAGGAAGAAGGGGGATTTTTGTGAGACAAAAATTAAATTATCTTTAGTTTGAAGATAACTTTTCTACAAAATGTAGATAAATTATCTAAGATTTTTTGATAAAATATCTACAAAAAGTAGATAAATTATCTATAAAATGTGGATAAATTATCTATAAAATGTGGATAAATTATCTAAAAATTTAGATAAATTATCTACAAAATATACATAAATTATCTACAATTATTAGATAAATTATCTACAAAATATACATAAATTATCTACTATTATTAGATAAATTATCAACGATTTGTAGATAAATTACCTACAAAATTATGATAAATTATCTCCGGAATGTAGATAAATTATCTACAAATTGTAGATAAATTATCTACAAACTGTAGATAAATTATCTATAAACTGTAGATAAATTATCTACAAAATGTAAATAAATTATCCACGATTTGTAGATAAATTATCTACGATTTGTAGATGAATAATATTCAAATGAGATAATTATCTACGATTTGTAGATAAATATCTACAAACTGTAGATAAATTATCTACGATTTTTAGAAAAATTATCTACAAAATATAAATAAATTATCTACAATTATTAGATAAATTATCTACGATTTGTAGATAAATTATCTACAAACTGCGGGTAAATTATCTATAAACTGTAGTTAAATTATCTACAAAATGTAGATAAATTATCTACAAAATGTAGACAAATTATCTACAACATGTAGATAAATCATCTGCAAGCTGTAGATATTATCTACAAAATGTGGAAAAATAAATTATCTACAAAATATTATAGATACATTATCTACAATGTTTTGTAGATAAATTATCTACAATGTTTTGTAGATAAATTATCTACAATGTTTTGTAGATAAATTATCTACAATGTTTTGTAGATAAATTATCTACAATGTTTTGTAGATAAATTATCTACAATGTTTTGTAGATAAATCATCTACAATATTTTGTTGTTAAATTATCTACGGCGTTTTATAGATAAATTATCTACAAAAATTGTAGAAAATTTATCTACAAAAAATTGTAGATAATTTATCTACAAAATATTGTAGATAATTTATCTACAAAATATTGTAGTTAATTTATCTACAAAATATTGTAGATAATTTAAATAATTTTATATAAATTATCTACTCAGCAATTTTTAGATAAATTATCTACATCAGTGTATTAATTATGTTTAATATTTTGTAGATACTTTATCAACAATTTTTGTAGATAAATTATCTACAATATTTTGTAGATACTTTATAAACATTTTTTTTATATAAATTATTTACAATTTTTTGTAGATAAATTATCTAATTTTTTTGTAGATAAATAATTTAGACAAATTATCTACAATATTTTGTAGATAAATTATCTACAATATTTTGTAGATAAATTATCTACAAAATGCTGTAGATAATTTATTTACAAAATGCTGTAGATAACTTATCTACAACGATGTATAGATAATTTATTTACATAATACAAGTAGATAATTTATCTAGAAAATGTTGAAGATAATTTGTCTAAATTATGCAACATATTGTAGATCTTCAACACTTTCTAGATAAATTATCTGCTTGTATTATGTAAATAAATTTTCTATAAAATATTGTAGATAATTTATCTACAACATTTTGTACATAAATCATCTACAACATTTTTGTAGATAAATTATCTACTCTATTTTGTAGTTTATCTGCAAAATATTGTAGATAATTTCTCTACAAAATATTGTAGATAATTTATCTACAAAATATTGTAGATAATTTTCTACAAAATATTGTAGTTACAACATTTATCTACAACATTTTTGTAGATAAGTTATCTACTATATTTTGTATTTATACTATACTACTATATTTTGTACATAAAATATTTTGAAGATAAATTATCTAAAATATTTTGTAAAAAATATCTACAATTTTTTTCTAGATAAATAATTTAAATAGATAAATTACCCAGATATTTTATTTGCAATAAATAGATAAATTATCTAGAAAATTTATTTAGATGATTTTTTTTTTAAATATGTAAAAAAGTTATCTACAATATGTAGATAAATTATCTACATATGTTAGATAATTAAATTATCCTCAAAATGAAAATTCCCCCTATTACAAATTTTTGTCACGCCTCTGCTTAATCATAATGAGGCGCCTACTAACTTTGCCACCAAACGCCAACAACAACCAAAAAGGAAAGCGCTAAGTCAAGCAAAAAAACAAAGTGAGCCATGATTCGTCAAGCAAAAATGGTTGTGCACTTTTTCGTTTAACAAAGTCAATATTTTACACAGGGAATCATCAATGTTGTGAGACTAGAGCGAAAGAGAGAGAGAGAGAGCACATAAAGTCGAGGGAGCATGGGAAATGTGATATCTCATTGACTTTTGCATTTCTTTCAGACTTTTTTTTTTTGATAAATATTTTTTTGTAAAATATGTGAAAATGAAAGAACAAGAAGAAAGAAACAAAAAACAAATGAATTAAATTATTATAATTTCATTAACAATTGGATGTTGAGGTTATGTGTTCTAAAATCAACGAACGAACACAACAACAACAATTACACTACTTCATACACTTGAAGAGCTTTTGTGAAGTGCCGCCATACCCAAAAACAAAACAAAAACTTATTGAACTTTGATCTGTGTGTCTGTATGTCTGTCAGTTGAATTTACGTATGGAGGTAGGTAACAACAACAAATACTTGTCGCATGCACATTTATGTTTGACGGCGCCGAGCAAAACGATACCATACATCAGACAATGAACAATGAAAACTGCTCTCATTAATGGAAAATGAAAAAAAAAACGATTTGTATTTCGTGGAAAAAAAGACAAATTAAAAGCACTGAGGTGCTAAAGAATCAAACTTTTGGTGTGGCCATTTGGGTGGGGGAAATTTCAAAGATCGTTGGGAAATTGAGATTTAAAGAAGGGATTGTAAAATTAGAGTAGTAGTAGTAGTAGAGAGTAGAGTTAGAGGAGTAGTAGTGCGTGTGTCAAATTGATATATCATCTGTGTGGGACCTTGGACCCAGAGTTTTTTTACAAGTTTTAAAATTTTAATTAAATCTTGGCTAATTACCCTCCAATTTCAAACTTGTTAAAAGCATGGCAACTAAAAAACTAGTTTCCTTCATTTTTATCAGCTGGCATTCTGAGAGCTACTAAACTAAATTGCTTGAAGTTTACAATCAAGGTCAGCGGAGTTTTTTTTTTAGATCACTGAGGAGAAGAAGACGAAAAAATGGGAACCCCCTCAGAATTTTTGGTCGGTTTATTTATTTAATTATTAAATAAATAAAAAAACAAATTTGTAATCACAAGGTCTTCCAGTTTTATTGGTGGGATCTTTTTGGTTACAACTCTCAGCTTAGCCACCACCATCATAAAGAGCCAGACAGACTTCGGATATTTTATAGGTTTTTTTTTTTTTTGTTTATTGTTATCGATAGCTGTGTCATATTTAGACTGGCTGTCTGCCGGTCTATCTGTCTGTCTCTCTGTCGTTTAAACTTTACACAAGTGTTTTGTATTGTTGTTGGTTTTTTGTTGTTGCTTGGTTTAAATGTTTACCGAGCCAGACATCTGGTCTCATTTTTTTTTTGCATTTGTCTGTCTGCCTGCTGTTTATTGTAACCCAGTGAGGAGGAGGAGGCGGAGAAACATTTAAATAAAGCGATCATATCTCAATATTACCGGAAATCACGCTTAAATTCGAATAAAAAATGTTAACATAAAATAAAATAACAAAAAAAAAATATGATATCTGTTACACGTGTGTGGGTAGGTAGGTCGGGCATTTGAAGGTGCTAAAAATGTAATATTTTAAAACAAAAATATGTATAAAAAAAAATAAAATAAATAATATAAATAAAAAAATAAAAAATTAAAAAATAACAAAATTAAAAAAAAAATAAATAAAACAAAATTAAAAAAAAAATAAAAAAAAGTAAAAAAAAAATAAAAAAAGTTAAAAAATATAAAAATATAAAAATAGGAAACTAAATAAAAACATTGGGTAGTATTTCGAATATTGAAGATCGCCTCAGAGTAAAAAAAAATAATTTTTTTTAGATTCTCTTCGAAGCGTTTTCAGAGTTTTTTTTGCAGGCTTTTGTATTCCCTTATAATAATACACCAACTAAAATGGGTAAAATTTTGATTCTCTAAAAAATCTGCATAAAAAAATACAATATAAATTTTGTCCTAAAAATCAGGACAATGGTATCTGAAATTATTTGGTATTTTGTAGATTTTGGAATTGTTCTTTATTTTTCTACCCTACACCATAGTATGGAGTAGGGTAACTCATCGTAATATTCATTTCCGACCCTATAAAGTATATATATATATATATATATATTCTTGATCAGGGTAAAATTCTAAGACGATATAGCCATGTCCGTCCGTCTGTCCCTGGATCTGTTGTAATCACGCTATCTTCTGAAGGAAGAACAGGCAGGTCAAATTCGAAGATGGAATATATCGGTCCACGTTTAGGCATCGCTCCCATATAACAGTACCTCCCATTTTTCGGTATTTTGGGGTTCTTGAGCGCGGGTTTCAACCGAATACGCTGAAATTTTGTACAATGGGTTATTATTAGATACCAAATGTCTCCACAAAAAATTATAAACATAGGTCCACTTTTTCTAGTAGCCCCCATATATAACGGTACCTCCTAATTTTCAGTATATTTTGTGTTTTGATCGTATTTTTCCCACTGAATTGGCTGTAATTTAGTAATATGAGTTCTTATTGGGTAGCAAATCTCTTCACTAAAAATTATAAATATCGGACCATTTTTTCGGAGAGCCCCCATATAAGGGGGTACCCCCAATTTTCGCTATTTTGGGGTTCATGAGCGTGTTCCTTACCAAAAATGTCTCCCTTACCAAAAATGTCTTCTTACCAAAAATGTCTCCTTACCAAAAATAACCCCCTTTTTTATATTAAAATAGTTATATGATTTGTTCGTGTTTGGTTTTGGTTCTAAGACTCTGTTGTAATCATTTCACCTGTGGAGGATAATATCGAGATAAAAAAAACTAGAACGTAAGGTTCGATAATGAACTATAACCCGCATTAAAAATGGAGTGGAAGAAGAAGTGGAGTGAAGTTTGGAAGAAATAATAAGATGGGCAAAGTTTAGATGAAATCAAAATTTTCTGAAACAAATTTTGTCCAAAGAAACATGGTCCAATATTTCGATGAGGCTCATTTTCAACGTGTAAAAGTGTATACACCCTCCTCATCAGCCATACGGCTGAGGGTATAATTATCCATTAAAAATTTCTGAACTTTGTATCATGGTTTACATAATCGGTTTGTAGAAATGTCGGCTTTTATGCTTTGTTATTTTTTATATTTATTTTTATTATATTTCATTTTTTTATATTTTATTTTTTATATTTCATTTTTTATTTTATTTTTTTATATTTTTTATATTTTTTTGTTTATTTTCTATTTTATTTCTTTATATTTTATTTTTTATATTGCATTTTTGTATACATATTTTATTTTTTTATATTTCATTTTTTTATTTCTTATTTTTTATTTAACTT
Source organism: Musca vetustissima (assembly GCF_032173495.1). Lineage (NCBI taxonomy): Eukaryota > Metazoa > Arthropoda > Insecta > Diptera > Muscidae > Musca > Musca vetustissima. The sequence goes on from NW_026881820.1 coordinate 8,261, forward strand.
TATTTATACTTTATTTTTTTATATTTTATTTTTTTATATTTTATTTTTTTTATATTTTATTTTTTTATTATTATTATTTATCTATGGTGGAGGGTATCCAAAGTTCGGCCCGACCGAATTCTCTATTTATATACATTTTCTCATTTTATTTTTTATGGTTTGTTATATTTTATATTTATTTTTATTATATTTCATTTTTTATATTTTATTTTTTATATTTCATTTTTTATTTTATTTTTTTTATATATTTTTTATATTTTATTTTTTTATATATTTTTTATATTTTTATATTTTTTTTATATTTTTATATTTTTTTGTTTATTTATATTTTATTTTGTTATATTTTTTTGTTTATTTATATTTTATTTTTTTATTTTTTATATTGTATTTTTGTATACATATTTTATTTTTTTATATTTCATTTTTTTTTTATTTCTTATTTTTTATTTAACTTTTTTTATACTTTATTTTTTTATATATTATTTTTTTTATATATTATTTTTTTTATATTTTATTTTTTTATTTCATTTTTAACTTTTTATTAATTATAATCATTTTATTTTGTATAATTTCTTAGTATTTATTATTTTATATTATTTTTTTCTATTTGCATTATTAAAATATTTTATTTATTTTTATAAATTATTTTACATTTATTACAATTTTAATTTGTATCATTTTAGTTATGTAATTATTCTATTTTCATTTTTATTATTATTTTATTTTTATTAATTGTATGAAGAAAACAATTATTCCACAATCCATTTAAACCCCTTGTATTAAAATTCACTGTCATTTATCATTACATCCTAAAAGTATGCTACATGTATGTATCACAATTAAAGAGTTTACAACAAAATACAAGGCAACGCAACGGTTAACTTTTAAACTCAGTGCATGGGAATAAATGAGATGCGCTCTCCTCACAAAGTAAACAATAACAACAACATGGGAGCTCATTGGGGAGATCATGTCAAAACACAAATGAGAAATAAGGGAGAATAGAGGCAGAGAGAGAGAGCTGGCAGTGACTCATATTTTAGTAAAGCGTTGAGCTTTTTCAATGAATGAATTAATTGGATAGGGTTGCCAGTATTTAAAATGGGGCCTTCCCTCAATTTAAATACTCGATCAAATATACAGATGGGAAAATAATAAAATTAGTGGAATTAAAAAACGTGGATATGGGGAAAAATTAATTACTTAGATTTAGAGTTGAAAATTAGTTACTCAGAGTGTTGTAAAATGATTCAATTAATTTTCAAATAAAAATCAATGAAAAAAATTAACAAAATGAAAAAAAAATTAGAAAAAATGAAAAAAAATTAAAAAAAATTAAAAAAAAAATTTAAAAAACAAATTAAAAAAAATAAAAAAAAAATAGAAAAAATTGCCTCTGAAAATTAAAGTAGGCTAATATTTTCAACAGGAAAAATGGAATTTTGTAAACATAGTTCGGTTTTTTGTTTTCTATGGAAAAACTGGCCTCACATTGTAGTCATAGACAATTCCCTTTGAAAAACGTATAAAGAAAAAATAATTTAAAAAAAAATCGATCTTCAATGTCCTACACCACTATTGGCCTTAGGAAAACAAATTATAAAGAAAGGAATAGAAGAAGGAATGAAATGGGGATCAACTTCGATCATTAATAATCCTTCGAGCTGAGTATTCCAGCCACTAGACAATATCATTTAATTATAAAAAGTCCTTCTATATAGTAGGTGAAATATGGGGTCACTAATTTAATAGTAGATTAAATATGGGTCACTTATTTCATGAACTTTGCAGTCGCTTATAATGTAGTAGGTGATATATGGGGTTACTAATTTCATAGTAGGTGAAATATGGAGTCACTTAATTGATAGTAGGTGGAATATAGAGTCGATGTATTTTTAATAATTTAAATATAAAATGTCCTTCTATACAGATGGTGAAATATGGAGTCACTAATTTCATAGTAGGTGAACTCTGAAGTCGTTTATAATTTAGTGGATGGTATATGGGGTCACTAATTTCATAGTATGTGGAATATAGGGTCGATGTATTTTCAATAATTTAATTATAAAATGTCCTTCTATATAGTGGATGGAATATGGATCACTTGTTTCATAGTAGGTGAACTATGAAGTCTTTTATAAAGTAGTAGGTGGTATATGAAGTCACTAATTTCATAGTAGGTTAAATATGGTTCGCTTTTTTAATAGTAGGTGGAATATAGGATAGATGTATTTTTAATAGTTTTAATATAAAATGCCCTTCTACATAATAGGTGAAATATGGGGTCACTAATTTGATAGTAGGTGAAATATGGAGTCACTTATTTAATACTAGGTGAAATATATAATCACTTATAAAGTCGTAGGTGGTATATGGGGTCACTAAATGCATAGTAGGTGAAATGTGAGTCACTCATTTAATAGTAGGTGGAATATAGCGTCGATGTCTTTTTAATAATTTCAATATAGAATGTAAAATAGGTGGTTTATGGAGTCATTAATTTCATAGTAGGTAACATATGGGGCACTCATTTAATAGTAGGTGGAATATAGGGGGTCAATACCTATTTAATAATTTGAGTTCTAGCGAATTTGTATCTTGGTGGTGTGGGGCACCAAGTAGGTGAAATATGGGTCGCTTTTTTAATAGTAGGTGGAATATAGGATAGATGTCTTTTTAATAATTGTAATATATAAAATGTCCTTCTACATAATAGGTGAAATATGGGGGTCACTTATTTAACAGTAGGTGGAATATAGCGTCGATGTCTTTTTTAATAATTTGAATATAGAATGTAAAATAGGTGGTTTATGGAGTCATTAATTTCATAGTAGGTAAAATATGGGTCACTTATTTAATAGTAGGTGGAATATAGGGTCAATGTCTTTTTAATAATTTGTTTATTGACTTTATGCGCCGTAATAAATTATTTATAAAAAAAATCAATTTTTAAAACAATTTACCTTGCCACATCATTGTTGGTTATTTAATTAATCATCATTAAATATGTATAGTACGAGAAGGTGGTTTTCAACACTTACCTAAAAAGAGAAGAAGAAGAAAAAAGTAAATATTAATTTATTATTAAAAAACAACAACAACAATAGGGTTTTTGTTTGCACAACACTTCAAGGATTTTCAAGGACTTTTAGAAAAACAAATATTTGAGAGAGAAAAAAGTTCGCTGTGACCTTTAAAATAAAAAAGTGACCATCACTTAGCTTAACCATTAATTAGGCTACGCTAAGTGATGACCCTCTTGAGGACTTTTGAGTGATGGATAAAACCCAAATAGGCCATCTATTAGCCAAGCAACACAAATTAGCCTCGGACGGCTCCTCAACATTGTATTAGAACCAATCAGAGAAGGATGAGTATCAGAAAAGGAGGTTGTCATCAGCAAATTGATAAATCACGTTTTCAAATAAATTGAGATGAAATAATACAAAAGATACAGATAAAGTTCAACAACAACAAGGGCCCAGCAGCTAGTGACACAATTTTGAAGATACAAACAAAGGGTGGTTAGGAAAAAAATTAATTAAAAACAAAAAATATTTTTTATTGGTACCAAAAGTTTAAAAAAAAACCCATAAAAATATTTTAAAAAAATTTCCACTGTCTGTCAATATAGGTGTGAATTTTTTAAAAATATTTTTCCAAGTTCCTTCAATAGCGTGGTTCTATGGTCCATCAATATTTTTCGAAGTTCATCTTCGAAGTTCTTATTTTTCTATTCGTTGTCTTTAAAGCCTTATTTAATATTGACCCTTTTTATACCCTCCTCCATCATAGTATGGAGGGCATATTAATTTTGTTTTTCCGTTTGTAACTCATCGAAATAATCATTTCCGACCCTATAAAGTGTATATATTCTTGATCAGCGTAAAATTCTATGACGATATAGCCATGTCCGTCTGTCTGTTGTTGTCACTCTAGCGTCTAAATGAATTGAGATAGATTGCCAAAATTTTGCATAGAGTCGTCTTTTGCCTGCAGGCAGGTCATGTTCGAAGATGGGCTATATCGTGCACGTTTAGACATAGCTCCCATATAAGGGTACGCCCCAATTTTTGGTATTAAGATAGATTGCCAAAATTTTGCATAGAGTCGTCTTTTGTCTGCAGGCAGGTCAAGTTCGAAGATGGGCTTTATCGGTCCACGTTTAGGCATAGCTCCCATATAAGGGTACCCCCCAATTTTCGGTATTTTGGGGTTCTTGAGAGCGTTTTTCAACCGAATTCGCTGAAATTTGCTACATTGGGTTCTCATTGGGTACTAAATGTCTCCACAAAAAATTATAAATATAGGTCCACTTTTTCTGGTAGCCCCCATATAACGGTACCTCATAATTTTCAGTATTTTGGAGGTTTTAATTCTATTTTTCCCACCGAATTGGCTGTAATTTAGTAATTTGAGTTCTTATTGGGTAGCAAATCTCTCCACTAAAAATTATAAATATCGGTCCATTTTTTCGGATAGCCCCCATATGTGGATACCCCCAATTTTCGGTATTTTGAGGTTCTTAAGCGCGTTTTTCAACCGAATTCGCTGAAATTTGGTAAATTGGGCTCTCATTGGGTACTAAATGTCTCCACAAAAAAATTATAAATATAGGTCCACTTTTTCTGGTAGCTCCCATATAAGGGTACCCCCCAATTTTCGGTATTTTGGGGTTCTTGAGCGCGTTTTTCAGCCGAATTTGCTGAAATTTGCTACATTGGGTTCTCATTTGGTACTAAATGTCTCCCCAAAAAATTATAAAAATTGGTCCACTTTTTCTGGTAGCCCCCATATAAAGGGTACCCCAATTTTTGGTATTTTGGGGTTCTTGAGAGCGTTTTTCAACCGAAGTCGATGAAATTTGCTATATTGGGTTCTCATTGGGTACTAAATGTCTCTACAAAAAATTATAAATATAGGTTCACTTTTTCTGATAGCTCCCATATATAGGGGTACCCCCAATCTTCGATATTTTGGGGTTCTTGAGTGCATTTTTCAACCGAATTCGCTGAAATTTGTTACATTGGGTTCTCATTGGGTACTAAATGTCTCCACAAAAAAATCGTAAATATAGGTCCACTTTTTCTGGTAGCCCCCATATAAGGGTACCCCCAAATTTTCGGTATTTTGGGGTTCTTGAGCGCATTTTCCAGCCGAATTTGCTGAAATTTGCTACATTGGGCTCTTATTGGGTACCAAATATCTCTACTAAAAATTATAAATATAGGTCCACTTTTTCTGGTAGCCCCCATATAAGGGTACCCCCAAATTTCTGTATTTTGAGGTTCTTGAGCGCTTTTTCAACCGAATTCGCTGAAATTTGCTACATTGGTTTCTCATTGGGTACTAAATGTCTCCCCAAAAAATTATAAAAATTGGTCCACTTTTTCTGCCAGCCCCCATATAAGGGTACCCCCCAATTTTCGGTATTTTAGGGTTCTTGAGCACGTTTTTTCAACCGAATTCGCTGAAATTTGCTACATTGGGCTCTTATTGGGTACCAAATATCTCTACTAAAAATTATAAATATAAGTCCATGTTTTCTGGTAGCTCCCATATAAGGGTACCCCCAATTTTCAGTATTTTGGGGTTCTTGAGCGCGTTTTTCAACCGAATTTACTGAAATTTGCTATATTGGGTTCTCATTTGGGTACTAAATGTCTCCACAAAAAATTATAAATATAGGTCCACTTTTTCTGATAGCCCCCATATAAAAGTACCTCCAATTTTCGGTATTTTGGGGTTCTTGAGCACGATTTTCAACCGAATTCACTGAAATTTGGTATTTTGTAGTCGTATATGGTAACAAATCTCCCTACAAAAAATGATTAATATACACCCGATTTTAGGGGTAGTCCCCATATAAACCCCTTTTTATACCCTTTACCACAGTGTGGTACAAGGTATTATGTCTTTGTGCATATGTTTGTAACAGGCAAAAATAATCGAGATAGACCCATGGTTCCTTTTGAGAATATGCATAGATTCACATTCTGAGTCGATTTATGCATGTCCGTCTGTCCGTCCGTCCATGTATTTTTGTTAACAAAATACAGGTCGCATTTATTATCCGATTTGAATGGAATTTGGCAAAGGTCACTTAAATGGCCCAAGGACGAACCCTATTGAAAATGGAAAAAATCGGTTCAGATTTAGATATAGCTCCCATATATAGTTTCGTCCGATTTAAGGTAAGTGGTGCACTAATGTCCCTATATGTCATTCGATTTACACGAAATTTGGCACAGAGTACAGAATTAGGTCTAGAATGATGTTTGCTAAGTTTTGAGAAAATCGGGTCAGATTTAGATATAGCTCCCATATATATTTTCGTCCGATTTCATGTAAATGGTGCACTATTGTCCCTATATTATATCATTCGATTTACACGAAATTTGGCACAGCGTACTGAATTGAGTGTAGAATGACGTGTGTTAAAAATCGGTTCAGATTCGGATATAGCCGCCATATACGTTTTCGTCCGATTTTATGTAAATGGTGCACCAAAGTCCCTATATATCCATCGATTTGCACGAAATTTTGCATAGCGTACTGAAGTGAGTCCGGCACGTTGTGTGTTAAATTTCGTGAAAATCTGTTTTGAACACTTTGACTCCGTCCATTAATATATTTTCGTCCGATTTAATGTAAATTGTGCACTAAAGACTAAAAGTTTGGCCGTCTGCCACACAATGTACTGAAGTTGCTATAACCTTTCGTGTATCAAGTTTTCTTGAAATCGGTTCAGATTTACATATTGCTCCTATATATACTTTCGTCAGATTTTAAGTAAATGATGCATTTAAGACCCAATGCTAGGTCGAGTGACACAAGGTATTGAAATTAATATAAATTAATCTCTGGCAAGTCTATTTACAAAATTAGGATAAGTTGCAGAATGACATGTGTTGGGATTGATGTTAGTCGGTTTACTTATAGATAAAGATCATGTCAATGTTCCTTCCTTCAATTTCATGTCAATGTTCCTTCGAATATACCGAAAGTGGTGAAGGGTATCATATAGTCGGCCCAGTCCCACTATACTACTTTCTTTACTGTTTTTTTCTTTTTTTTTTTTTTTTTGAAATATTTTACAATTGTCTACGAAAAGACGTGGATTTTTTGTAAAAAAAACACATCTTCGAAGTTTTCCTTTCTCTATTCTTCGTCTTTAAAGACCATTCCATTTATATTTAATTATTTTCGTACTTAATATTGACCCTTTTTAATTTTCATTTTTTTTCACATTTTGTTGTTGTAGTCACATTTTTATATCATTGGCATTATCCGCATTTTATGTCGTCATTTTGTCGTTGTTGTTGTATTTGTTGTAATTTCATTTTTGTTACGAGGCTAAATATAAATTTTGTTAACACACATAAAGAAGGAGGGTCGTCCGTCTGTCTGTCTGTCCCGACGAGCATTATTTTCACTGCATCTGTCGCCCTCAAAAACACCATATAATGAAAACAACAGAAGCAACAACAAAAACTGTGTCATTAACATTTGTGCAAAATACAAAAAAAATCGAAAATGTTCAAATTGAACAAAAGAAAAATTTTTGGGGCTGGCATAAAAAATATTGCCGATTATCTGTAAAAAAACTGCCATAAAAATTTGTGGATAATTTATGGGCTTAAGTTTTTTTGAAGTGGGTTGAATGTCAATTTTTTGTTTTTAAAAATAAATTTTTATGAGGTTATAATCCTGCGGAACTGGGTTGGGGGAGTAAACATTTGGGATATACGTTCTACGTCAGTGTAAAAAATTAAACATGTGGGGTTCTTTATTTAAATTAGGTAATTTCCTTTTTGTAGTAGGGCTATGTAGATCGAAAAAGGATTGGTTCAATTAGAGGTTTCATTAAATGGAACTGGTGAATTAATTTATAGCTTATGGCTCATAATAGGATTGGATTTTTTTAATATTTTCCAAGGTCTAACCATACCAATTCTAATACAAATGTTTTATTTCTACTCCGTTTCCTTTTTTCCGCATAAAATCGAGGGGAAAATATTTCCAATTCCAAGAAATATTTTCTTTTCGTAAGCAGCATATAAATCAGCGTTTTCCCGCAGAATTCCCCATAATTGACATTCCCATGTTGGTCCTTCGAGCCAGATATTAAAAAAAAGATATTTGGCTATTGCTGGCCTCTAGAAAAATATTTTTTAAAAATCCACGCCTTTTGATGGCCTCTAGAAAAATATTCCGAAAAAAATTTAAGCTTTAGATTACCTTCTTACAATACAAGATCCTTTAAGTGGATCCCCCTTTTCAATCAATCGTGTGTTTCGAACTGCAACACCCTATTCCAACCATGATCTTAAGACAAAATTAAAAAAACTACGGCTATTGTTGGACCATGAGTAGAGGTAGAAACTTTGAAAATATTTTAAAAAAATTTTGATTTCGGACAACTATACGGACGATTTATATACTCAATATGCGGATGAAACCCTGATTCTGCATACTACACTAGTGTCTATATGTGAGTTTGACATATTTTCAGTAGGATAACTATACGGACTTGGTTTCGAACAATTTCTATAATCATTATGCGGACGACGACGAGGATTGTCTACTTTAGATCGTAATGGCTACAATTGATGTGAGCCGATATTGATTCGACAAAATTTTCTGTCGAACAAATATAGGGACGATTCATATAATCAATATGCGGATGAAGCCTACAATAACTACAATACTCTCTGAAGCCTACAATACACTCTGCCCGACTGTGGGATGTTTGGACAATCAATGTCAGCGGATAAGTTTATTCCAAAATGTATACGGCCATAGGCGGATATGCGCCCACCAGCGCACCAGCACTGAAGTGCTGTACCCATTGGAGAGCATACAGAAGGCACACTCTCCCCCTAGGTGAGGGGCGAAATCAAAACCCCCCCCACACACAACCCCGAAGCTCTCCAGGGGGCCATACCAACTGTCAGCCTGGATCGACATATCCAGGGGCACCTGACACCCGCGGTACGGAAAACCTCCGCTCAGGCTCGAGACCGAAGCCTCTCCCAGTTCGGCACAAGTCCGGGCTGGTATCCCAAAACAAAAATATACAGCAGCATCAAAAACCGCAAGCGACAAGGAAAAACCTTGCCAAAGGCAGTGGCGATGTCGAACAAATACACACAACACAAACAATTAACATGCTGTCCTCACGGACTGCACAAAGGGCCCAAAGGATCGCGGGATTGGACATCACAACACAAACAATTAACAAAACTGCCCTCACGGACGGCCTACACAACATCCACAACACTAGTGAATCTCATGAAGTGGAAACCGCGAACCACCCACGATGCACAAACAACCGCAGGCAGCACGCTCACCACCAACAACCGCCGATAACCGCACCAAAACCAGCCCCCACCGCCACCCGGTGCACCAACCGACCACCACCCGCTGCAACCGACTAAGCCTCCTGCAAGGGGGCTACGTACGAAAACCACCTCCACTAAATTCGATTACCCATACTTGCTAAATATCTAAAGTCATCATAGTAACAGCATTCCGTCAGTATATGCCTCCAGTCCTCAGTCATCCCGCACCCACATAAATCCGTCTGGGACAGTTTATGTGGGTGCGATGCATAAACGCATTGAGAGAACCATACCCCGTCAGTAAGAAACCAGTACTTAAGCCGAAGCAAAAGTCTGACCGGTCCACTACAAACGTTGCTTCGCGAATAAATTCGTACGTCACCCTCCCTTTGTCATTGTTCGTCCACCTTGTCTTCCACCTATCAACAACACAGTCCCGAAGGATAGTGCTGTACCGCCTACTCTCCCCATCCTCCAAATCAGAAGGCCTGAGCCAATCATCTTCTGTAAGCCACGCTTAAGCTTATGCATGATAGCCCTACATCTCTGTTCAATATCAAGCGGCGCGGCGCCAAGCAGCACTTGCAACGCCTTTGTGGAAACAGTGCGACACACTGGCAAGCATGCTAACATGACGACCCGCTGATACGAGCTTCTTCTGCCCAAAGACAGTTCTGTACCATATAGGTGCACCATAAGTTGTGCAGGCAACAAAAAGCCCACCATACGCACAGAACGCCTACTCAAGCCCCAATCAGTACCCAAAACACGTCTAATGGTCCCAACGACCGTTGTCAGCTCCTCCTTCAACCGATCGAAGTGTGGAAGAAAATTCAAACGCTCTGACACCGTTATCCCGAGATATTTGACAGTACACGAATACCTTATGCCGCGTTCACCAGGTCGAATGCAGGGAGTCGTCCTCCCTGCCTTTCAACAGCATCAGCACCGTCTTCTCAGTAGCCACCTCCAACTCGGTCACTGTAAGCCTGCACACGATTTTCCAGTTCATGGCGACTATCACCTTCAATCATGATGAGCAAGTCATCCGCATATGCACAGACATTGAAGGAGGCAGCTAGCTCCCGCAACAGAGAATTCATCATAAGAGTTCATATACATGGACCACTGATTTGTGGTCCATGGCTCCAGACCGAAGCACTGGCTCCCACGACACAAGTCTTCCTATCCCGGAAATAACTTGCCCAAAGAGCAATCTCCCTACACCCGACCTCTGACAACCTTGTGAGCACGCTATACCATAAAAGGAAATCAAATGCGCCTTTAAAGTCCACAAATATGCCAAGGACATATTTGGAATTTGACCAGCTCAGGCTATCTTGCACATGTCGCCACGCGTCCACAGTACCTTTTACCCTCGGTAAAACCGAACTAATACAAGGACGTACCTTCGCTGTAGCAATCCTTAAGCCGTGCCACCATAATCCTCTCCAATACCTTTCCAAGCACTGGGAGAAGACTTATGCCCCGATACGAGCGAGTATCACTCCTTACCCGATCAGGCGACTTAAGTAACACCACAACTCGAACACACTTCCAAGTACGCAGGAAGTATCCATGACGAATGCAGCTGGAGAAAATGGACTCCATATATTCCGGCACAACCTTCCAGATGGCTTTCACCATCCTTCCAGTCATACCATCCATACCTGGCGATTTTCTACTTCTAACCGCTGGACGAATTCCGTACAATCAATGTCCGAGTTATGCTTATTCCAGTCCAAAGAGGACCTGCAAAAGATTATCACTTAAAAATTAAGTCTTTTAAATTATATTGAAGGTCTTCTGCCCATAAATTTTCAATACCAAAACCACTATTTTTCTTGCCATACTTTTGTTTATTTCCCGCACATATTTCAAATAGCATTGAAATAGAAAAACAAGAAGAAGACGAGCGAACATTAGCGAAATTCTTTTGCACCAAATATTTTGCATACCAATGGTGGGTATAAATATAACAACGATTATTTTTGGGCAATAACAAATTAGTGAGATAATATTGATTAGAATATAAACGATAATGCAAAAAAAAATACACAAACAAAATTTGTTCGGACATTTTTGGAATGGGTATTTGAAATCTCATGAGTATAAACATCGAGATTGGACTTGGAAATTTTTGAAAAAAAAAAAAATATTTTCAATAGATAGGCATGTGGAACAAAATTTTCACCACTGTTTCAATTGCTACGGAGTGACTCCGGTGGTCATATATCGATCGAGTGAATTGTCGGCCATCTAACAGACTTGTCTCCCTTCAATTTGAGAAGTAAGTATAGCTGAAGTCTATGAACCAGAGAGGAAAATATCTGACTCTGCCGCCAACTACACTGGTCCAATACTACTCACACAAAAGTGAGACGGGCGGATAAAGTATTAAAATCAGAATCTGCTAAAGGCAGATAAAAAATGAGCCCTTAATGCGTTGGAGAATCGCCGTAGTAGACGAAAGGGTATGGTACAAAATTTTCATCACTGCTACAATTGTTATGGACTGACTCCGGTGGTCATATATCGAGTGGAATTGTCGGCCACCTTACAGACTTGTCTCCCGTCAATGTGAGAAGTAAGGAGAGCTGAAGTCTTATGAACCAGAAAGGGAAAATATCTGACTCTGCCGCCAACTACACTGGTCCAATTCGAAGGGATACAACAAGATGCCAACCAGAGAGAGATCTATTTGTGAGTTGGGAAATATTCTTAGTCAGGCAACTATACGGACACTTGGTTTCGAACAATTTCTATAATCAATATGACGACGACATCGACTATTGTTGTGTAATTTACCTATGGAATTCTTCTATCATGAACTGACTCCAACTATCATCGATGAGGGAAGTAGATAGACAAAAACTATTGAGCAGTGAGGAAAATATCTGGATATGACTACTACACTGGGTCAGTATTGCCTGCAAGATAGTCGGTTGGATTAATTGAATACATTTTAACATTTTTGGTCTCGGAAAAACTTCTATAATTTATATGCGGACGACATCGACGATTATTGTGTTATGGTACAATTGATATGGACCCCCCTTCTTTTATTGGAAAAATTTTCTTTCGGACGACTATACGGACGATTTATATAATCAATATGCGAATTAAGCTGAATATAAATCAGGTGAGACCATATCTGACTCTGTCTAATACACTGGCTCCAATACTCTTAGCGGTTTAGCCACAGTCTTCTTTTTTGGTGGTGAGATCAAATTTTTAGCTATTCAAATATGCAGACATGCCTTCAGACGACTTCTACAAATTCATATGCGGAGATGACATCGACGATTTGCTACATTTGATATAGACTAACTACGGCCAGCCAAAGACTATGAACCAGAGAGGTTCAAGTCAATTTGGCAATCAATTCCGGGGAGCTTATTTCCATTTGAAAGGGAAAAAAGAAGTCCAACAAACGGACAAATTTCCAATCAGACGAGTATACGGACTTGGTTTCGATCAACTTCAATAATCATTATACGGATGGCATCGAAAATTGTGGGTTACACTTGATATGGACTGACATCGGTCATAGTAAGAAGACAAGCTGAAGACTATGAACCCCAGACGGGAATATATCTGACTCAGCATACTACAATGGTCCAATACTCTCTGCATGACGGTGGGACGGTGAGGCGAAGTTAGTTTTGTCGGTAATAAGCATTATTGTTATGTCTATCCTATTATTGCAATTATTATTGCAACTAAATTGAGACTTCAAAATCCAAAAAAAAAAAAAAAAATCGAAGAACCATTTAATAATAGATCCGATATGAAAGGAACAAATAACAATAAGAAGAAGAGGAGTAACATATTTTGAATCCATTGAAAACCTTTAACGAAAAATTTTCATTTCAATAATTTTTGTTTTGAAATTTTGGCCAATTGCCAAATATAAACAAAATGGTCAATATACAACACATCATGATGAGGGAAGACGGCGAAGCGGCGGACTCAATATTGTTGAAAGAAAGAAAAACAGAAATTCAAATCATATAAGCATCATATGTTGGTCAAGAGCATTAGAAACCAAGAGAGAAAGAGAGAGAGCGAGAGGGAGAATAAATATGTTCCAGTTTTGAAAAGCAGAAACCAAAAACTATTACCTTCAATTGAGATTATGATAAAGTGAAATTTTTTTTTTTGAAATTCAAATGAATTTCAATTTTTTGTTGTTGATTTTAAGTAGGCGGATCTATTTTCATGTTTATAATATTTTGGTTTTTCGTTCAATAGGTCTTTGGGTTTGTGGGTCAAGATAAATGTTTAATAGGGTAAGGAAATAAGTAAACTATTTTCTCAATAATCGGAAAACCAAAGCCACCGCAACCCCGACTTCTTAAAATCATAATCTGTCAAAGTACTCAAAGACTAAGAAATGTGACCTTTAAAAGTATGAAAGTCTTCTCTATAGGCCTTAACGTATGGACCAAATTCTTCACCACTGCTACAATTGATATGAACTAACTCCGCTCATATATCGATTAAGGTGTCACCTTTCGATGTGGAAGGTAAGGAGCCAACACTATGAACCAAAGAGGAATATATCTGACTCTGCCTACTACACTGCTCTAATATTGCCCTCACAAAAGTGGGACGGGCGAATTTTGACCACTGCTACAATTGATATAGACTGACTCCAGTCATATATTGAGTGAATGGTCGGCCAGCTTACAAACGTGACTCCCTTCGATGTGGGAAGTAAGGAGCCGAAAGACTATGAACCAAAGAGGAATATATCTGACTTTGCCTACTACACTGGTTTAATACTGCCCACACAAAAAGTGGAACGGACGGATGAAGTATTAAAATCAGAATTTGCTAAAGGAAGAATGGGTCCTTAATGCGTTCGGGAATCGGGAACGTACAAAGTTTTCAACACTGCTACAATTGCTATGGACTGACTCTGGTCAGATATCGAATGAATGGTCGGTCAGCTTACAAACGTGGCTCCCTTCGATGTGGGAAGTGAGGATCCGGAAAACTATTAACCAAAGAGTAATATATCCGACTTTGCCTACTACACTGCTTTAATACTGCCCACACAAAAAGTGGGACGGGCGGATGAAGTATTAAAATCAGAATTCGCTAAAGGAAGAATGAGTCCTTATTGCGTTCAGGAATCGCCATAATAAGCATAGGCACAAGCTACAAAGTTTTCAACACTGCTACAATTGATATAGAGACTGACTCCGGTCATATATCGAGAATATCAGGTCGGTCAGCTTACAAACGTGTCTCCCTTCGATGTGGGAAGTAAGGATCCGAAAAACTATGAACCAAAGGTTAATATATCTGACTCTGCATACTACACTGTCCCCAAACTGACCGCACAAAAGTAGGACGGGCAGATGAAGTATTACAATCAAAATCTGCTAAAGGGAAATAGAAAAATGAGTCCTTAATGCGTTCGGGAATTACCATAGTAGACGTAAGGATGTGGTACAAACTTTTCATCACTGCTACAATTAATATAGAGACTGACTCCGGTCATATATAGAGTATATCAGGTCGGTCAGCTTACAAACGTGACTCCCCTCGATGTGGGAAGTAAGGATCCGAAAAACTATTAACCAAAGAGTAATATATCTGATTCTGCCGACTACTCTACTTTTCCAAAAACTGCCGGCACAAAAGTGGGGCGGGCGTATGAAGTATTAAAATCAGAATCTGCTAAAGGAAGATACCAAAATGAGTCCTTAATGCGTTTGGGAATCGCCGTAGTAGGGGTAAGGTTACGGTACAAAATGTTCATCACTGCTACAATTGCTATGGACTGACTACGGTCATATATCGAGTGAATGGTCGGCTAGCTAATGACATGGATCCCCCTTCAATCTGAGAATTAAGGAGTAGAAGTCGGCAAGCTTACAAACTTGGATCCCTTCAATAAGAGAACTGAGGAGAAAAAAATCTATGGTTCATATACGGTCTATGGTCTCTGGTTCAGAGAGGATAATATCTGACTCTGCCAACTATTCTGATTCAATTCGAAGGAATACAAGAAGCTCAGCAGATCAATTCACGAGTTCGAAATATTTTTAGTTAGGCAACTATACGGACTTGGTTTCGAACAATTTCTATAATCAATATGCGAACGAACATCGACGATTGTTGTGTGATTTAGCTACAAAATTTTTCTATCGTGAACTTTTACAATTGATATGGACTGTCACCGACTATCATCGATGCGGGAAGTAGATAGACGAAAACTATTGACCATGTAAGGAAAATATCTGACTCTGACTACTACACTGGGTCAATATATTGCCAGCAAGAAAGTGGACCGTGAAAGTGGAGTGGAAAATCAAAATATGAGTCCTCAATGCGTTAGGGAATCACCGTAATAGGTGTAGGCATATGGAACAAAATTTTCGCCACTGCTACAATTGATATGAACTGCTTTCGGCATATATCGAGCGAATGGTCGGGCAGTTTAAAGGCGTGGATCCCCTCACTGACTCAGCACTGATTCAAAACCATGGGAAAAGAAGGTCACCAGATTTATTTGCGAGTTGGAAATATTTTCAGTTTCGAACAATTTCTATAATCAATCGACGATTAGTGTGTAATTTCTTCTTCTTTTCATCGTGAGTTGCTACAATTGCTATGGACTGACTCCGGTCATACATCTTATAAGGAAAGAAGACATATGAATCCCAAAGGGAAATATATCTGACTCTGCATACTACTCTAGTTCAATACTCCCTGCACGACCGAATGATGACCGGACAAATTTTCTATAATCAATACGAGGTCTTCATCGACGATTATTATGCAGTAAGGAAAATATTTGACTCTGTCTACTACACTGGGCCAAAAGAGTCCCAGACGACGGCTGGTCGAATTCAATTTGTCACATTTTACAGGGACGATTATACAGACATGGCTTGGAACAATTTCTATAATCAATATGCGGATGACACCGACGATTGTTGTGTGGTTTACCGACAGTCTTCTTTATAGATGTTATTGTGAGATGGACAAATTTTTAGCTTGTCGAATATGTAGAATTACTTGCTCGGACGTTTTCTATACGAATTCCTACAATTGATGTAGACTGACTTCCGTCACTTTTGATGTGAGAAGTGGGCGGCCAAATACTATGAACCAGAGTGGAAAATATCAGATCCTGCCTGCTACACAGGTTCATGTCAATTTGGCAATCAATTCCATTTAAAAGGGAAATAAATCGATCAGACGGACAAATTTAAGTTAGTTGAGTGTACGGACTTGATTTCGAACGATTATAATCAATATGCGGATGATTTCGATGATTGTTGTATGGTGAGCCATGATCTGCTTTTGTTCCTCATGAACTGCTTCAATTGATGTGGACCGACTTCGACTATCTTCGATGTGGGCAGTAGGTAAAATACAACTACTGACCAGGGAAGAAAATATCTGACTCTGCTTAGTATACTGGGCAAATATTACCCCAAGTGATGACCGGACGAATTCTATTTTCAATTCAATTGAATTTTCAAAATGTCGATTATACGGACATGGCTTCGGACAACCGGAAGAAGAAGGTTTTATAGTAAAGATCGGGGATATGCTTATTCCAGGCCTAAGGGAGAAGAAGCCCATCATACGTTCGATTTGTGAGTTGGTCAAATTTTCAATTGGACGTCTATACGAACTTTCGAACGATTTCTAGAACCAATATGCGAGCGATGTCAACGGTTGTTGAATGGCTTAACGACGATCTACTTTTCATAGTGAACTGCAATAATTGATATGGACTGACAACGGACAACTTCGATGTGATTATTAATTCGAGATAAAAATATCTGACTCTGCCGAATACATTGGTTCAAACCCGACTATGTCTGATGGGACAATAAGCCCACAACGGTTTAGTTCCGATCATTTTTATTGTGAGCTGCAACAATTGATATGAATTGACTCCGGCTATTTTCGATGTCACAAGTACTCTCTGTCTTCTAAACTGGTTAGATATTGCCCGAAAGACATTCGGACCGCTGGAAAATTCAGTTTGGCAATGGACAAGAAGTCCATAATATCTATTTGTGAGTTGGACAACTTTTCAGTCCGATGACTATACGGTTTCGAACGATTTCTATAATCAATATGCGGACGATGTCAATGATTGTTGTATGGCTTATAGACGATCTACTTTTCATAGTGAACTGCAATAATTGATATGGACGGACAACTTCGATGTCAGAAGTTGGCAATGATTATTTATTCGAGATGAAAATATCTGACTCTGTCTACTATACTGGTCCAATATTGTCAATGTCTGATGGGACAAAAATCCCGTCAAGATTTCGCCCCAAAAATTCAGTCCGATAACTATACGGATTTGATTTCGAAAAACTTCTACAATTAGTATGCGAATGACGGCGTCAATTATTATGCGACCTAGAGTTTTCTGTCCCAAGTTGTGTTGATCTTCATTGAGTACAGTGCATTTTCTTTTACCGTCGAAATCCTCAACCAGGTAGAATTTTGCAAGACACCATAGGCAATCATTGAATATCTGAGAATTATTTTCCGACGCATATCAGCATTAATAAATGGGAATTTACTACATCTATTCAGCGGGTGCATTCGACAAGTAAATATTAGAATATTTAAGGTTGACTTCTCCAATGAGTGAGAAATGGCAACAAAAGTTGAAAATGGATTCATATAGATGCAGAATCATTTCACGAAGTTCGAATTGAAACGCTAAAGAAGAGATTTAACGATGAAGGAAGGCTGGAGCATTGGCACGATTCGTCACTCATTGAAATCTATTCAGTGGGTGCATTCGTTGATATATGAAATATGAGGACCTTTAATTTCAGGCCGACACTTCCAACGAATGAGGAGTGACAACCCACCACCAAGTCGAAGATGGATACATAAATGCGAACTCATTTCACGAGCTTCGTATTGAGACGATAAAGAAGGGAGTTAACTATGAAGGAAGGTGGCCGCTTTGGTCCAATTCGTCACTCGTTGAAATCTATTGACATCTGCTGATTCAGACATATGAGCTAGACAAAATCAAATCAATATATTTTTTTTTATGCTGCAAAATTGTATATTTTCAAATATCTATTTTATTATGGTATAATTTTTCAAAAGCTTAAATATTTTAGTATATATATATATATATATATATATATTGCAAGCTAGCAAACAACACAAGTCATCATCTGACGGCAGACAATTTTTTTTTTGTTTTTGCTTTCTAAAAATACGAAATAAAAATGTTTGGGAATGACGAAGATCGTTGGACGACAGCAGCAGCGTCAGCATCATCATCATCACCACCCATTTGCAAAATGTGTGCACACCTTTTCTTCTGATCATCATCCTCATCATCAGAGTAATTTCTAGTCATGTTATTGTGTTAAATATTTTTTTTTTGTTTTTCGTGTATAACGAATTTACTGTCAATTTATGGGAAAATAACAATAAATATAAAATAACGTATTTTTTCGGGCAGTCTTTTTCTTTTTAGGACACTAGGTAATAATAAGAGTCCATTAAATATTGTTAATGTTAGTGTTAACAATAGACATTTGATAGTTATGACTCAATATTGAGAATACACAAAATATTATTGACAAAAATTCCAACTTACATTGCCAAAATTCTTAATGGAATATATTTTTAAATTTATTTTGGAAATATAAGTCGAAAAAGGGGACTCTTGTAAGTTATTAGAAAAGAAATCATATTATCAGCTGTTTAAATCATCTATCAGCTGTTCACATCGATCAGCTGTTTATTTTTAACAGCTGTTTGCACGTTTATTACCATGGCACAATGAATAGGTAGTCCATTTAGCGCAGCTGATGTAATTGTCAAAGTGGGTAATTTCTACTTGAATTCGATGTGTAGTGTTGCCAACCATTTGAAATATTAAAAGGAAAAATTTGACAGACAATCGAGACAAAAACAAAGGTTTTTGTTTTGATACATCACCTTATCACTTACAATCAGAACGCCAAGCGAATATCTTCCGTTCATGTTAAATGGTTATTTTGATGTTTAATGCGGAAAATTGTACAAAGGACCTGATTTTTGGAACGTCAGTTACGATGGTATCTCCTTAAGATGGATATGACTCACGGAACTTTCCTAATTGACTATAAAGGAACTATAATATGGGAACAAACGCAAACACGGACGAGGCACAGCATCAAATCTGTGCAACGTAAATACGGTTACAGTCTCAGGGCTTTTGAATTAGCCACGCACAAAACCGAGCTTCTACTAATAACAAGGTGATGGGTATTAGTATGAATATTGGATATTTGGAACAAACGGCCAAACAATCGGTCAGCTGTCTAGGAATAAGGCGGGACACAAATCTATTATTTGAGAGCCAACTATGAAGGAAAGGGAGTAACATAAGTACAAAATTAAGCAGGATTTTGGCAAATGTAGTAGGGTCTACAGCAAAAAATAAAACGAAACTTTCTAGTGGAGCCATGTAAACAGGATCCTTCTTTATGGCTATGGAATCTAAAGGAAAGGCATTATAATTGTGGTGATTTCGTTCCATTTCATCCCCGAAATATCTTCTGATCATTATCAAAAATTATAAGCGCCGTCTTTGACCATTACCGGAACCATAGGGAAAATTTTTTAGCCATCAGCGCTACATTCGCGGCCTCTAGTTTGGTAATCGATAGACAGAATACGACAATAAATTTGGTATCAAATTTGGTCAACCACTCCTCTTGGATATACTATCAACTTTTCATATCTATGTCCTTCAGAAGTAAATATTCAAATGTCTGGGTCCATTTGACCCGCTAAATATTCAACGATTCTTCTGAAAAGAGCCATGTTTATTCCATAGACAGATACCTTTCTCCGTTATGTTCAGTTCAAAAGTGTGGCCTCTAGAACGACCAGAAAAACAGACGAAAAAGTTGTTGGTCCAATTCAACCCCTAAATATTAGTCAAACAAAATAAGGGTCTTCTTCGTCCAGAACCCGTCCTATATGCAAATGGTAATTGGTCCATAAGTGTGGCCTGTATCGTGTTTACAAATTATAATGGACAGGCGGACGGACACACATGTCTAGATCGATTCGGCTAGGCCAGATATTATAATCTTTAGACAAAAAGGTGGGTCTAGGATAATGCTGGACAAGCTTGGAAACTGGTGTTCTTGTTTATATGGACCAATAAGCTCGTTCTCTGCGTTCTCATTTAGCAAGTCAATTCATATGACCTCTTCTCATTTACTCTCCGAGAGAAAACTCTCTGTACGCCCCTAGTCTAGAACTAATATTTTGCGGCGTTACACACTCATGAGCCACACAAACAGCATAGTTGTGTAGGGTATAAAAATCCGACCTTCTAAATAAAAATATTTTACGCCTCTAATTGGAAATCCGTATAATTTGTGTTGTTTAAGGGGACCCCCCCCCATTCTCGGTGTCAAAAAATTTTTTGATTTAATTCGTATCTACTCTAATTCTAGAATGTTCCTACAAAATTTCAAGTGAAAATCTCAAGAACTCTAGAAGATATTGCCGATTTATTGTGTCAGCATCAAGTGACGGCTAAAGGGCTTTTCAAACTTTAAACGCGTTTTTCTCACAACGAATGGCGGGCACGATAACTCAAAAACTAATAATCCAATCGGTTTCAAATTTTGGCACGTTTCTCTGGGAGTGTGTAGCTCTAGTATGAACTAGGATAAAGCCAATCGGTGAAGATCTTCCTTATTTTTTAACTTAGTTTGAGGTAAAAAATAGGCGATTTTCCAAAAAAAAATTTCAAAGTTCCGCCATTTTGTTAATTATTGTGCGAAGTCAATAATCCTAGTTCATACGAGAGCCAGACATGTCCTCTTTCTAACACAGTTGGAATTTTCGGATTCCGATGTTCCAGTGTGGAGTTATCATGCCATCGAAAATATGGACTTTTCTTTGAACCCAAAAAACAACAACAAAACAGCAACAACAAATTTTGGTAAATTATTTTTCTTCCTTTTTAAATCTTCAAATATATATGTGCCAAGTTACAAACCTTTACAAGCATTGGTATTCATTTACCAGCCCATTTAAAATCTTAAAAATAAACAATCGAGAATGGGGGGGGGGGGGGGGGGGGGGGGGGTTCCCTTAATACATTAAATGGCAACCCTGTGCTTCATTGACAGATCACAGCATTAACATGGCGGGCAAGCGAGAGTAACAGCTGTTATTGGGAAGAATAAGAGGATGATGGCAAAATCTCTCTCTCTCAATAACTGTTCTCTTCCCCCATTCTAACACAAATTAATTAGAAATAAATTAGCAGGATTTTTTTTTTGTAATTTGTTGTTGTTGTATTTTTTAGTTACTGTCACTATGAGATGACACAAAACAGAGGCCAACAACACCAAGAGTACAAGGTGATTTTTTTTGCGGAATTGGTGGTATTTTGTTATTTAGGAAGAGAGAGGGGGAGAATGAGAATAGAGGAGGTGAAAAATGAAACATTCTTTCAGTGGTCACCAAGAAAAAAAATATAGAAAGAAGGGGGCAAATACTTGACGAAATAGATTGCTTAAACAAATTTAGTGGAATTATAAAAATTACAAAATAACAATTAAAAAAATAATTAATAAAAGAATTAAAAAAGGAAAAAAAAATTAAAAATGATAAAAAATTAAAAAAAAATTAAAATAATTTAAAAAAAAATAAAATAATTTAAAAAAAAATTAAAATAATTTAAAAAAAATTAAAATAATTTAAAAAAAAATTAAAATAATTTAAAAAATAACAATAAATAAAAAATTAAAATAATAAATAAACAATAAAAAACAAATAAATAAAAAACAAAAAAAAAAACAATATTCTACGTATGTTTCCCTTCTACATATGTGTCGCCTTTCCAAAGGTCGAAAATATGTATATTGAATCTAAATCTGAACCGATCTGACCGAATCTTGGCACACATCATTCTGGACCTAATTCTGTACTCTATGCCAAATTTCGTACAATTCGAAAGATATATAGGAACTTTGGTGCCCCATTTACCTTAATTCGGACGAAAATATATGTGGGAGCTATATCTAAATCTGGACCGATTTTCTCAATACTCTATGCCAAATTTCGTGTAAATTGAATGATATATAGGAGCTTTGGTGCCCATTTACATAAAATCGGACCAAACTATATATGGGAGCTATATCTTAATTTGAACTGATTTTCACGAAAATTAACACACATAACTCTAGACTTAATTTAGTACGCTATGCCAAATTTCGTGCAAATCGAAAGATATATAAGGACTTTGGGGCACCATTTACATAAAATCGGACAAAATTATATATGGGAGCTATTCTAAATCTCAACCGATTTTCTCGAAACTTAGCACATATCATTCCACACTCAATTCAGTACCCTACACCAAATTCCGTGCAAATCGAAAGATATATAGGGACTTTGGCGCCCCATTTACCTTTAATCGGACGAAAATATACATACATCATTCTGGAGCTAATTTAGCACTCTATACCAAATTTCGTGCAAATCGAACGATATAAAGGTACCATTTACCTTAAATCGGACGAAAATTTGTATGGGAGCTATATCAAAATCTGAACCGATTTCAATAGGGTTCGTCCTTGGGCCAAATAAATGAGCTATGCCAAATTTCATCCAATTCGTATCAAAAATGTGACATGTACTTTGTTTACAATTTAACATGGGCAGACAGAGGGACGGACGGACATGCATAAATGGACTCAGAAAGTTATTCTATGCATATTCTCAAAAGAAAACAATGGGTCTAGCTCGATTCCTTTTGACTGTTACAAACATAAGACATAATACCCTGTACCACAGTGTGCTGAAGGTTATAAAAACAAATAAATAACAAAAATTAAAAAAAAATCCAAAAATTGGAAAAAAAAATTAAAATAATTTAAAAAACAGCAACAACAAATTAAAAGAAAGAATTGCAAAAATTTGTTACCTTCGTTAATTGTACCACGATTGACCAGCATGATGAATGAAGAACTGGCTGGGTGTTTTCGGGGAAAGGAAGGTGTTCACAAAAAAGGTATTTAATTTCAGAAACAATTTCCCAAAAAATGGAAAGAAATTTCAAAATCGCACAGCAGAGAATCACAAAATCCCACAGAAGGGAAATTAAATAATTTTTTAATTATATTTTAGGTCAGGAATTTTTTGAAATTCAATAATTTTTGAAAATTTTTAGGTCAGGATTTTTTCTCTATTTTTATTTCCTTTGTTATTTATTTCTAATTGCTGTTTTTGAAAAATACTTTTTTTTTAGAAAATTTTCAAATCACAAATCCCAGTGAGGGAAATTCAATAATTTCTTTAAATATATTTTAAATCAGAATTTTTTTGGAAAATCAATAGAATTTTTAATATATTTTAGGTCAGGATTTTGTATAATTTTTCCTTTCCTTTTTTTTTTAATTATTGTTTTTGTAAAAAAGATCTTATTTTAAAATCGTTGTTTTTGTATTTTTTTTTTTTTTTTTTTTTGAAAATTTTCAAATTTCAAAATCGCACAGCAAAGAATCACAAAACCCAGAGAAGGTAAATTCAATACAATTTTTTATATATTTTAGGTCAGGATTTTTTTGGAAATTCAATAATTTTTTTTTTTTTTTAATCTATTTTAGGTCAGAATTTTTTCTATTTTTTTTTTTTTTGCCTTTTCTTTGTTATTTTTTATTTAATTGTTGTTTTTGTAATTTTTTCAGTTGAGGTACTTTAAGATTGTTTTTTTTTTCAGAAAGCCTAAGGGGCCAAGAGTGAGATTTATTACATTAAATCATAAAACCAACAACAACAACAATCAGATCATAGTTGTATATCTTCTTCTTCTATACAGCGGCACATTTTCTTTCTTTATTTTCGCAAAATAATGCGTAGATTACGACACGGCTGGGCGATTATGGCCCGCGCGCAAATCACACACACACTCACAACAACAACGCGATGAGCGAACGAAAACTTTATTATTTCTTCTTTTCTTTTCGAAATCTTATAGATACAGACAGCATTATTTGGGTTTAATAACAATTATTATTATTATTTCTATTATTTAGCAACTACTTTCTTTAACGTTTCACTTGAGTTGCAAAAAATAATAATGATTTTTTTTTGTTTTTTTTTCTTAGGCCCGATACTTATATTTTCTGTGTGCCGCCGTCGTCGTTCGCAATTAATAAAACTGAAAATATATTTTGTGTTTTTTTTTTGGCTTTGCACGGTGTGAATGGAACACACGAAACGGTTACGAAAAACAGGCAAGCAAAAAAAAACACAAATTAAAAACAGAGAAGAGGCCAACCAACCAGCCAAGCAAAGCCAACAAACAAAATCATGCTGAGAGAGAGAGGAAAGCAAGCAAGCCAACCAACAACAAATCTCCCCCATAGCAGAAAAAATGAAATTAACATTGAAATGGCCGCCCCCTATACTCCCAACACCAGCAGCAGCAGCAGTCACCCAAACATATGTATGCAAAAACAACATTAACGGCACATCTATTCAAAGAGAGGGAGATAGAGGGAGAGAGAGATATAGGGAGCAAATAAACGACTGAGTGAGTATCCATCATGGGGAATATGCCCCACAAACACACACGAGAGAGTGTGTTTGGTTGGGGGAGCCAAAGCAAAACTAAAACCAAACGAGACAGAGAGAGAGACACACATTGGCAAATAGCAAACATGAACAGTAATGCAAAAACAATTGCCAGTCATCTCTCAGGCATAATCACGACAGTGTGTGGGAGAGAGAATAATGCTGGGAGCTATCAAAATGTAATTGGTGGTGGTATGGGGAGAACACAAAACAAGCAAAGTGATTTCAGTTACTTCTAGATTATTTAGAGTTGCCAAAAAGTGGGAAGAAATTTAATGAATTATAAAGGGCGATTTAAAGAAAATATTTTCTTTCAGCTTTAAATAAAATTGCGAGGAGTATTTTTAGCTTAGATCGTATCAAACAAAAGATGATAGAATACTTTAAAATATCTTTACATGATAAAATTATAAATGATATAATTAAGGCGTAAGTTATTGTGCCAAAATGAATGGAATAAAATTTCTCAAGGATAATTAAACAAAATGAAACAATTTAATAAAATAAATATAAAGGGTGATTAAAAAAACGTTTTCGCCGTAAAATAAAATTACGATCAGAATCGATCGTAAAAAAACCTAAAACTACGGAATTTTTTATAGCAATCTTGCACAGCTTGATTAACAAAAACAACTTTTTATTTTATTAAAAATGGGGCCCGAACGAACTTCGGTCCTCGGAGCAACACAAATGTTGCCAGACCACTTAACGTTCCGGGGCCATCAACACACTTTAAAAACGGTTGCGCAAAAACATGTGTATACCATGGAAGCAATTGTAGGTGTGCGGATTAATTATCCATCGCTACAACAAAAATCTGCTTTGAAAAGGACTGTTTGAATTTAATTCACATATGCAAGAGCGGAATAAATACAAGTTATCAACATACGACCTTGTTAAGCCACATAGCCAAATATGCCTGATGAGCCGCTTAACCAACGGCCTTAAAAAATTTACTACCACCAGAAAAGTTCCGTGTATAACAAACACTAGATACAAGAATATTAAAAAAAAAATCTCACTTCGCATGATTTACCAAAATGGAAACAATGGATCTACTGTGCAGGGCAGAAGTATATATTCAAGGAAAAGCTAAAAAGCACTCTGGCTGAAACTATATCCATTCAGAACATAGTCCATGGAGAATCCATACTAACTGGTATACGCTCAGTTTATACCCTTCACCACACTGTGGTACAGGGTATTATGTCTGTGTGCATATGTTTGTCCGTGCGTCTGTCTGTCCATGTTAAATTGTAAACAAAGTACAGGTCGCATTTATGATCCGAATTGGATGAAATTTGTGGCACAGCTCATTCGTTTGGCCCAAGGACGAACCCTATTGAAATTGGGAAACAATCGGTTCAGATTTAGATATAGCTCCCATATATATTTTCGTTCAATTTCAGGTAAATGGTGCATTAAAGTCCCTATATATCTTTCGATTGCACGAATTTTGGCACAGCGTAATAAATAAGGTCTAGAATATTGTCTGCCAAGTTTCGTGAAAATCTTATCGATTTGCACGAAATTTGGCATAGCGTACTAAATTAAGTTTAGAATGATGTGTTTCGGGAAAATCGGTTGAGATTTAGATATAGCTCCCATATATATCATCTTCGTCCGATTTTATGTAATTGGTGCACCAAAGTCCCTATATATCTTTCGATTTGAACGAATTTTGGTATAGCTTACTGAATTAAGTTTAGAATAAAGTGTGCTAAGTTTCGGGAAAATCGGTTCAGATTTAGATATAGCTCCCATATATATTTTCGTCCGATTTTATGTAATTGGTGCACCAAAGTCCCTATATATCTATTGATTTGAACGAAATTTTTCACAGTGTACTGAATTGAGTCTTGAATGATGTGTGCAAAGTTTCGGGAAAATCGGTTCAGATTTAGATATAGTTCCCATATATATTTTCGTCCGATTTCAGGTAAATTGGTAAAGGGTATCATATAGTCCGACTTTACTACTTTCCTTACTTGTTTTTTTTTTATTTTGTTTTTAATTTTTTTTAGTTTTTATTTTGTTTTTTTTTTTATTTTTTCTATTTTTTTATTTTTTTATTTTTTTTATTTTTTTTTATTTTTTTTTTTTTTTTTTTATTTTTTTTATTTTTTTATTTTTTTTTATTTTTTTTTTATTATTTTTTTCTATTTTTTTATTTTTTATATTTTTTTATTTTTTCTATTTTTTTATTTTTTCTATTTTTTCTATTTTTTTATTTTTTCTATTTTTTCTATTTTTTTTATTTTTTCTATTTTTTTTATTTTTTCTATTTTTCTATTTTTCTATTATTTTATTTTTTTATTTTTTCTATTATTTTATTTTTTCTATTTTTTTATTTTTTCTATTTTTTTATTTTTTCTATTTTTTTATTTTTTTATTTTTTCTATTTTTTAATTATTTTTTATTTTCATTAAATTATTTTTGTTATTTTTTTAATTTGTTATTTTATATTTCTATTTTATATTTTAATTTTATCTTTATTTTAATTTTATATTTTTAGAGTTTTTATTAAATTTATATATTTTTATTAATTTTATATATTCTTATTAATGTTATATATATTTATTATTTTATATTATTTTATAGATTTTATATTATATTTGCATCTAATCTTTTTTAATTTGCTTTATAATTCTTAATTAATTTTGTTATTTCTTATATTTTCATATTTTCCATTTTTTTATATTTTTTATTTTTTCATATTTTTTTTATTTTTTCATATTTTTTTTATTTTTTCATATTTTTTATTTTTTTTTATTTTTATATTTTATTTTTTACATAATTTCCATTTAATTTTTCTTTTATTTTAATTTTATATTTTTAATTTTTATTTTATATTTTTAATTATTTTTATTTTATATTTTTTATGATATTTATTTTATATTTTTAATTATTTTTATTCTATATATTTTTATTATTTTTATTTTATATTTTTAATTATTTTTATTTTATATTTTTATTTTGTATTTATTTTATTATTTTTATTTTATATTTTTTATGATTTTTATTTTATATTTTTTATATTTATTTTATATTTTTTATGATATTTTTTTATTATTTTTATTTTATATTTATTATGATTTTTATTTTATATTTTTTTATTATTTTTATTTTATATTTTTTTATTATTTTTATTTTATACTTTTTTATTATTTTTATTTTATATTTTTAATTATTTTATATTTTTAATTATTTTATATTTTTAATTATTTTATATTTTTTTATTATTTTTATTTTATATTTTTTTATTATTTTTATTTTATATTTTTTTATTATTTTATTTTATATTTTTTATTATTTTATATTTTTTTATGATATTTATTTTATATTTTTTTTATTATTTTTATTTTATATTTTTTTATTATTTTTATTTTATATTTTTTATGTTATTTATTTTATATTTTTTTATTATTTTTATTTTATATTT
>NW_026881821.1:0-3679 GCF_032173495.1 Musca vetustissima
ATTAACATTGACACACGTCGGCATATTGGGAATTGGCTATAATTTGGTATTTCGTATTCTCATTGGTTATCAAATCTCACTACCAAAGTTTACACTATTACACTATTTGTCATGAGAGTTTTTTCTCTTTCTCTGATTTTCATTTCTTGCATTTGTCCCAAAATTTACGTGCATTCTTTGGAAGACTTCACAATTATATTATTTGTTCTCACATAAAGTAGTTTCATTGTAATATCAATCCAATTAAGAAAAAATAAAAAAAATGTTTTGAAAAAGTTCAATAACTGACAAAGTCCTAAATGAATGACACGCTACCAAAATATCTCAAAGTAACAACTACAACGTGGTACAAACAAAATAGATCGATAAATTAATGGAAATGCAGCCGTGTAACTAACGACTTTTCCTTTCGGATTGTATTATAATTGTAAATATTTTTATGGAAGATGTTCAACCAGTAATGTCTTAAACATATTTGAACGTATATGCTCAAAAAACATATACAAATTATTATTTAATGAAGATGATATAATTTCTTTAAATATAATGGAGAATAGCTCATACATGAATTTAAAAATCCATTCTTTTTTTTAAAAAAAAGGAGTTATATATTGTAACAAGTTATTTTGAATTTAGGACGTAAGCGTTTTAGGTCCAATATTAATTTCAACCTCAAATTAAATTAACTACAAGACTTTTAGCACAAAAGAATATCCTTTAGAGAAATAAAAGTTTCAACTCTAAATCCTTTTAATTACAGTTTTTATACAAATGAGTTGTTATTGAAACAGATTGCAACAATCGTAAATAAGAAATGGGGTAAACCTCACAAAAGCCAAAAGTCCCAAATAAACACCGAAAAGAAAATAGTAAAAAGTACTTAATTTAAAACCTCTATTTATTTAATATCTTTGTGGCTTAAAAGTTTTCAAAAGGTTGCCTGGGGCGGTTTATTTTACGCTTCAATGATGGTTAAGTCGAATCTTCGCAATAAAAGTTCGTGTTTACACTGTCCCTGTGTAAAATGTCGAAATGTATTTGGATGCCTTTAAGATGAAATATTTTTTTACATAAAAATATTTACCATTTAAACAAAAATAAAAAAAAAGTTTGTGGAAATGCATGCAATGCATTGATAACTTCTAAAAGTATACACTAATAAAGAAAGACCGTGTCGCAACAACCGAGCTAGTAATTTTTAGTTTTAGAAGTTGTTATACCCGATTTATGACCGTCTGTTGAACCATATTGGTTTAGATATAAGTCCCGTATATATTTCAGCCCGATTTCAAGGGAATTATGCACAGTTTCCCCTAGTATTAAGTTTTATTGAAATCGTTTAAGAATTATAAAATTTAGTACCGCTTTAAGTATAGAATAACTAATGTCAAGTTTGATTAATATTAGTTCTCATTCAGATACAGTGGTGGTCAAAAATATACAACTGAAATTGACTATGTGGAAATATGTAGTAGTTATTTTATGTTAAAAAAGAGTGGTTTTTACAATTTTTTAAGTTTGGTTCGGTAAAATTGATGTAGGTGCACTTTTAGTATATAACGGTACAATGTAGTCAACTGAAATTTGCTTCGCGGTGGGTTTTATCACGCTTAAGCCACACTTGAAAGATATTTTTTCTTTTAATGATCATTCTCTTAAAATTGCAATAAATCGAAAAAAGTCAATTAAAGGCCAATGAAAATTAGGGAGTAGCTTCCTCGAAGTGTGTATTTTAAAATAAAAAAAGTTCGAATGCTGGCATATAAGTTGGAGCGTATGCAAATGTTATAAATAGAAAAAAATCTATATATGGGCAATATTGCCAATTTTTTAATATTCCATTTTCAAAAAATCAGCTTTTTTGTTTTTGTGGCACATCAATGATTTTTGGTACACAAATAGAGAAAAATGTTCTGACTCCGAAACCGTTCGCGATCAAATTTTTGGTTGATGCTCGCAAAAGTTATCAGGTTTTACTTTCGGGCATAAGAAAAAAATCTTAAAATTACGCCATTGACCAAAAACGTTGATATATATCTTCCTCCGTAAAATAAGAATATGAATATATTATAATAATCACGATAAAGTTGCACATATTCGCGAAATATGAGAAGAAATAAAAAAATATAGCAGATTACATCAATATTTTCATTATATTAATGACATACACACACCTAAAAATTAATTTAAAAATATCTACATAATCTAAACACCATGATGAATCAAATGATATCAAAATCACACAAGTCCGTGTAGCGGTTTATAAATCAAAGCGACAACAAAACAAGATATTGAGGAAAAATATTTGTTTTTGGTTCGAAAAAAAAAAATAATGTCATCATATTTATTTTTTTAATTGTATACAAGAAATTTCAGAAAAAAAGGTTAGGGTTATTCTGCTATTTTACCCGAATTTCGCCGAAAAATTTACATATATAATTATAATGAATTTTTGTGTATAAGTATACGCCTTGCGGATTATATCAAGACCCTTCCGATAAATCTTAGAATTCTATAAATAGGAATAAATCTTAAAATAAAATAATATTATCAAATATACATTTTAAATTGCGTGTAAATCGCGTAATTCTCAAAATCATTTGATGCGCATGCGGTTTCCAGGAAGTAATGAAGTTTGTCTTCCAATCCATGTATATTTTGCGAAATTTCATTTGACGGCTAAGATGTGCCACACGTTGCGTTGAAGTACCCAAAAAATCGTAAAACGCGAATAATTTCCGAAAACTCCATATGCCATTAACGCGCATCCGATTTCGGCGTGCACCCTAAAAAAATACATCGATCTATACCGATTTCAATGTGGTCCATTAAGAACCATGGATGTGCCAGCTCACACTATTTTTGAGATAAATTGGGTGCATCTCTCTTTCGGCTGAAGTTTTTAAAGTTCTCTTTTAGAAAAAGATCAAAATCCGTAAAAGGTCATCTATTGAAGCGGAAGTGATCCACAGAAAATGCAAATAAATCCGCGATATTTTCAAAAACATTTTTTGCCAAATTTCGTGTTTTTGGAAGGCCAGTTCCAGCCGTTCTAGTAGATGGATTTGCACTAAGAAGATTTTATATCATCCGAAACGTAAAAAACCTTATTGATCGCGGGTACCCATATCATTCAGTTGACAGATCTAAAAATTTGGCCCGAAAAATAGGTTTTTTAGAAATTTGATCGCACAAACTTTTCACCATCGTATGAGTATTACTCTGAAGCTGTGCATACTACATACACATAATACATATCAAATTACGCAGATTCGCGACTACAATAATCTTATAATCGATTTTTAGAAATTCCTGTTAGCGTATTAAAGCTAGAAGTAAAATTAAAAAAAACACTCAAAATCGAGCTTCAAAATGTCAGCATCATTTAAAGGTATATGCAGTTAAAATTTTGAAAAATGAAACATCAGGGGCGTAGTCCCCATTTTGTTGGCTTCTAGTTTTACTTTGACACGAAGACCGTGAAATGAGTGGCTTAATCACAAATCGATAGAGAACATATAAAAACTGGTTCGCCTCAACCTGTTTTTACACATTTTTTTACATTAATGTAGACACAGCTTCCACCAAAAAAATAAAGTTTGGAGGTCAATATCATGAACAGTTTGCAACGACAGATCAATTAACCCAAAACTATTCACTTTTTTTCATATGCTTAAGT
>NW_026881822.1:0-36717 GCF_032173495.1 Musca vetustissima
ACACACACTCGCACAGAGGGAGACATAATAATTTAATTTTTTTGTTTTTGTTGTAATTTGATTAGAAGAAAAAAAATCCAACTAAGAAATCATTGAAAAAAATTAGATCATTCACCAGCGGATTCGATTGAGACTTGAAGCGTTTTAGGTTCCAAGCCCGGTTGAGGTTGATGCCATTTGGGTCAATTTTTTTTTTTGAAATGTTGTCGGCCTCCGGCCATTTCGATCTTCCGCAACAAAACCTTGATGTCATTTTCGGAGTGTCTTGGTGGTGGTGTTTTTTTTTTCATTTTATTTTCTTAACCCAGATTTCTATTTTCCTTTCCGACCTTCTTATCAGTAGTTTCGAAACGAAATATAATGTATATTCAATAAATTCTCAGAAATGATAATAGAAAAAATATGAATGAAATGAGGAGAAAATGAAAAAAAAAATACGGATGATGATTTCATTACATACTTTTTTCCCACCACGCCTTAGATGGACCCTTGAAAAAATATTCTTTAAAAAATCCACGCCTTAGGTGGACCCTTGAGAAAATATTCCTTAAAAAATCCACGCCTTAGATGGACCCTTGAAAAAATATTCTTTAAAAAATCCACGCCTTAGGTGGACCCTTGAGAAAATATTCTTTAAAAAAAATACACGCCTTAGGTGGAACCTTGGAAAAATATCCACGCCTTATGTGGACCCTTGAG
The DNA here is from genome assembly GCF_032173495.1 of Musca vetustissima. Lineage (NCBI taxonomy): Eukaryota > Metazoa > Arthropoda > Insecta > Diptera > Muscidae > Musca > Musca vetustissima. Next base: position 700 of record NW_026881822.1, read on the forward strand.
AAAATATTCTTTAAAAAAATCCACGCCTTAGGTGGACCCTTGAAAAAATATCCACGCCTTAAATGGACCCTTGAGAAAATATTCTTTAAAAAAATCCACGCCTTAGGTGGACCCTTGAAAAAATATCCACGCCTTAGGTGGACCCTTGAGAAAATATTTTTAAAAAAATCCACGCCTTAGGTGGACCCTTGAAAAAATCTTCTTTAAAAAATCCACGCCTTAGGTGGACCCTTGAGAAAATATTCTTAAAAAAAATCCACGCCTTAGGTGGACCCTTGAAAAAATCTTCTTTAAAAAATCCACGCCTTAGGTGGACCCTTGAGAAAATATTCTTAAAAAAAATCCACGCCTTAGGTGGACCCTTGAAAAAATATCCATGCCTTAGGTGGACCCTTGAAAAAATCTTCTTTAAAAAATCCACGCCTTAGGTGGACCCTTGAGAAAATATTCTTAAAAAAATCCACGCCTTAGGTGGACCCTTGAAAAAATCTTCTTTAAAAAATCCACGCCTTAGGTGGACCCTTGAAAAAATCTTCTTTAAAAAATCCACGCCTTAGGTGGACCCTTGAAGAAATATCCACGCCTTAGGTGGACCCTTGAAGAAATATCCACGCCTTAGGTGGACCCTTGAGAAAATATTCTTTAAAAAATCCACGCCTTAGGTGGACCCTTGAAAAAATCTTCTTTAAAAAATCCACGCCTTAGGTGGACCCTTGAAGAAATATCCACGCCTTAGGTGGACCCTTGAAGAAATATCCACGCCTTAGGTGGACCCTTGAGAAAATATTCTTTAAAAAATCCACGCCTTAGGTGGACCCTTGAAAAAATCTTCTTTAAAAAATCCACGCCTTAGGTGGACCCTTGAAGAAATATCCACGCCTTAGGTGGACCCTTGAGAAAATATTCTTTAAAAAAATCCACGCCTTAGGTGGACCCTTGAGAAAATATTCTTAAAAAAAACCACGCCTTAGGTGGACCCTTGAAAGAATATCCACGCCTTAGGTGGACCCTTGAAAAACTATTCTTTAAAAAATCCACGCCTTAGGTGGACCCTTGAAAAACTATTCTTTAAAAAATCCACGCCTTAGGTGGACCCTTGAAAAACTATTCTTTAAAAAATCCACGCCTTAGGTGGACCCTTGAAAAAATATTCTTTAAAAATCCACGCCTTTGTTAGACCCTTGAAAAAATATTCTTTAAAAATCCACGCCTTTGTTGGACCCTTGAAAAAATATTCTTTAAAAATCCACGCCTTTGTTGAACCCTTGAAAAAATATTCTTTAAAAATCCACGCCTTTGTTGGACCCTTGAAAAAAAATTCTTTAAAAAATCCACGCCTTAGGTGGACCCTTGAGAAAATATTCTTTAAAAAATCCACGCCTTAGGTGGACCCTTGAAAAACTATTCTTTAAAAAATCCACGCCTTAGGTGGACCCTTGAAAAAATATTCTTTAAAAATCCACGCCTTTGTTAGACCCTTGAAAAAATATTCTTTAAAAATTCACGCCATTGTTGGACCCTTGAAAAAATATTCTTTAAAAATCCACGCCTTTGTTAGACCCTTGAGAAAATATTCTTTAAAAAATCCACGCCTTAGGTGGACCCTTGAAAAACTATTCCTTAAAAAATCCACGCCTTAGGTGGACCCTTGAAAAAATATTCTTTAAAAATCCACACCTTTGTTAGACCCTTGAAAAAATATTCTTTAAAAATTCACGCCATTGTTGGACCCTTGAAAAAATATTCTTTAAAAATCCACGCCTTTGTTAGACCCTTGAAAAAATATTCTTTAAAAATTCACGCCATTGTTGGACCCTTGAAAAAATATTCTTTAAAAATCCACGCCTTTGTTAGACCCTTGAAAAAATATTCTTTAAAAATTCACGCCATTGTTGGACCCTTGAAAAAATATTCTTTAAAAATCCACGCCTTTGTTAGACCCTTGAAAAACTATTCCTTAAAAAATCCACGCCTTAGGTGGACCCTTGAAAAAATATTCTTTAAAAATCCACGCCTTTGTTAGACCCTTGAAAAAATATTCTTTAAAAATTCACGCCATTGTTGGACCCTTGAAAAAATATTCTTTAAAAATCCACGCCTTTGTTAGACCCTTGAAAAAATATTCTTTAAAAATTCACGCCATTGTTGGACCCTTGAAAAAATATTCTTTAAAAATCCACGCCTTTGTTAGACCCTTGAAAAAATATTCTTTAAAAATTCACGCCTTTGTTGGACCCTTGAAAAAATATTCTTTAAAAAGGCGTGGGCCTTTGTTGGACCCTTGAAAAACTATTCTTTAAAAAATCCACGCCTTAGGTGGACCCTTGAAAAACTATTCTTTAAAAAATCCACGCCTTAGGTGGACCCTTGAAAAAATATTCTTTAAAAAATCCACGCCTTAGATGAACCCTTGAAAAAATATTCTTTAAAAAATCCACGCCTTAGGTGGACCCTTGAAAAAATATTCTTTAAAAAATCCACGCCTTAGGTGGACCCTTGAAAAAATATTCTTTAAAAAATCCACGCCTTAGGTGGACCCTTGAAAAAATATTCTTTAAAAAATCCACGCCTTAGGTGGACCCTTGAAAAAATATTCTTTAAAAAATCCACGCCTTAGGTGGACCCTTGAAAAAATATTCTTTAAAAAATCCACGCCTTAGGTGGACCCTTGAAAAAATATTCTTTAAAAAATCCACGCCTTAGGTGGACCCTTGAAAAAATATTCTTTAAAAAATCCACGCCTTAGGTGGACCCTTGAAAAAATATTCTTTAAAAAATCCACGCCTTAGGTGGACAGTTGAAAAACTATTCTTTAAAAAATCCACGCCTTAGGTGGACCCTTGAAAAAATATTCTTTAAAAAATCCACGCCTTAGATGGACCCTTGAAAAACTATTCTTTAAAAAATCCACGCCTTAGGTGGACCCTTGAAAAACTATTCTTTAAAAAATCCACGCCTTAGGTGGACCCTTGAAAAAATATTCTTTAAAAAATCCACGCCTTAGATGGACCCTTGAAAAACTATTCTTTAAAAAATCCACGCCTTAGGTGGACCCTTGAAAAACTATTCTTTAAAAAATCCACGCCTTAGGTGGACCTTTGAAAAAATATTCTTTAAAAATCCACGCCTTAGATGGACCCTTGAAAAACTATTCTTTAAAAAATCCACGCCTTAGGTGGACCCTTGAGAAAATATTCTTTAAAAAATCCACGCCTTAGGTGGACCCTGGAAAAAATATCCACGCCTTAGGTGGACCCTTGAGAAAATATTCTTTAAAAAAATCCACGCCTTAGGTGGACCCTTGAAAAAATATCCACGCCTTAGGTGGACCTTTGAGAAAATATTCTTTAAAAAAATCCACGCCTTAGGTGGACCCTTGAAAAAATATCCACGCCTTAGGTGGACCCTTGAGAAAATATTCTTAAAAAAAATCCACGCCTTAGGTGGACCCTTGAAAAAATATCCACGCCTTAGGTGGACCCTTGAAAAAATCTTCTTTAAAAAATCCACGCCTTAGGTGGACCCTTGAGAAAATATTCTTAAAAAAATCCACGCCTTAGGTGGACCCTTGAAAAACTATTCTTTAAAAAATCCACGCCTTAGGTGGACCCTTGAGAAAATATTCTTAAAAAAATCCACGCCTTAGGTGGACCCTTGAAAAACTATTCTTTAAAAAATCCACGCCTTAGGTGGACCCTTGAACAACTATTCTTTAAAAAATCCACGCCATAGGTGGACCCTTGAAAAACTATTCTTTAAAAAATCCACCCTTGAAAAAATATTATTTAAAAATCCACGCCTTTGTTGGACCTTTGAAAAAATATTCTTTAAAAATCCACGCCTTTGTTGGACCTTTGAAAAAATATTCTTTAAAAATCCACGCCTTTGTTGGACCTTTGAAAAAATATTCTTTAAAATTCCACGCCTTTGTTGGACCCTTGAAAAAATATTTGTTAAAAATCCACGCCTTTGTTGGACCCTTGAAAAAATATTATTTAAAAATCCACGCCTTTGTTGGACCCTTGAAAAAATATTCATTAAAAAATCTACGCCCTTGAAAAAATATTCATTAAAAAATCCACGCCCTTGAAAAAATATTCATTAAAAAATCCACGCCTTAGGTGGACCCCTGAAAAAATGTTCTTTAAAAAAGCCACGCCTTGGTTAGGCCTTGAAAAATTATTCTTTAAAAAAGCCACGCCTTGTATAGGCCTTGAAAAAATATTGTTTAAAACAGCCACGCCTTGGTTAGGCCTTGAAAAAGTATTCTTTAAAAAAGCCACGCTTTGGTTAGGCCTTGAAAAAATATTAAAAAATCCACGCCTTAGGTGGACCACTGAAAAAATGTTCTTTAAAAAATCCACGCCTTGGTTAGGCCTTGAAAAAATATTCTTTAAAAAAGCCACGCCTTCACGAGGCACTTGAAAAAATGTTCTTTAATAGCCTTAGATTGACCCTTGAAAAAATATTCTTTAAATAATCCACGCCTTAGGTGGACCCGTGAAAAAATGTTCTCTAAAAAAGCCACCTTAGATGGACCCTTGAAAAAATATTCTTTAAATAATCCACGCCTTAGGTGGACCCGTGAAAAAATGTTCTCTAAAAAAGCCACCTTAGATGGACCCTTGAAAAAATATTCTTTAAAAAATCCACGCCTTAAGTGGACCCAGAAAAAATGTTCTTTAAAAAATCCACGCCTTAGGTGGACCCTTGAAATATATTTTTTTAAAACATCCATGCCTTAGGTGGACCCTTGAAATATATTTTATTAAAAATCCACGCCTTAGGAGGGCCCATGAAAAAATATTCCTTAAAAAATCCACGTCGTAGGTGGAACCTTGAAAAAATATTCTTTAAAAAATCCAGCCATAGGTGGACCCTTGAGATTTTTTTAAAATCTCCACGCCTTTTTTCAAATGTTCTCTTAAAATTTCTTGGAAATTTATTTTTATTTTTTTTTACACGCACAGAAAAATCATTGTCATCATCATGGCCTTTCAAAATTCAATTCTTGAGAACTCAAAACAAAACCGGAAAACGTAATGATAACTTCTTGGTCTCATCCCAAGGGTTTAATAGACAAAATCACAGAGTTATCGAAGTCACAGCAATGCTGAGTTTATTTCTAATCTGGTGTCAGATTCCTTGAACAGTCAAGAATTAAAATTATGTCTTCTGAATAAAAAACAATAACCTCCGGCGAAAGGTTATCATTGAGAACGGCGACATATTTTTTGTGTTGTTGTATTTCGAAATTTCGAAAACAAATTTCGTATTGAATACACACTAACATAATGTGTATGCTAATGCATTTTATAAACAACATTTTTTTTCAAGGAGCTGAAAAGCGTATTTTTCAAGAGTCCACCTAAGGCGTGGATTTTTAAAAAAGAATATTTTTTCAGGGGTCCACCTAAGACGTGGATTTTTTAAAGGGTCCACCTAAGGCGTGAATTTTTAAATAGTTTTTCAAGGGTCCACCTAAGGCGTGGATTTTTTAAAGAAAATTTTTTCAGGGATCCACCTATGGCGTCTGTCCAAGGCGTGGATTTTTTTAAAGAATATTTTTTCAAGGGTCCACCTAAGGTGTGGATTTTTAAAGAATATCTTTTAAAGGGTCCACCTAAGGCGTGGATTTTTTTAAAGAATATCTTTTCAAGGGTCCACCTAAGGCGTGGAATTTTTTAAAGAATATTTTTTCAAGGGTCCACCTAAGGCGTGGATTTTTAAAGAATATCTTTTCAAGGGTCCACCTAAGGCGTGGATTTTTTAAAGAATATTTTTTCAAGGGTCCACCTAAGGCGTGGATTTTTTAAAGAATATTTTTTCAAGGGTCCACCTAAGGCGTGGATTTTTTAAAGAATATTTTTTCAAGGGTCCACCTAAGGCGTGGATTTTTAAAGAATATTTTTTCAAGGGTCCATGTAAGGCGTGGATTTTTAAAGAATATTTTTTCAAGGGTCCATGTAAGGCGTGGATTTTTAAAGAATATTTTTTCAACGGTCCACCTAAGGCGTGGATTTTTAAAGAATATTTTTTTCAAGGGTCCACCTAAGGCGTGGATTTTTTTAAAGAATATTTTTTCAAGGGTCCACCTAAGGCGTGGATTTTTATTAGAATATTTTTTCAAGGGTCCCTCCGTGGATTTTTTAAAGAATATTTTTTCAAGGGTCCACCTAAGGCGTGGATTTTTTAAAGAATATTTTTTCAAGGGTCCACCTAAGGCGTGGATTTTTTAAAGAATATTTTTTCAAGGGTCCACCTAAGGCGTGGATTTTTTAAAGAATATTTTTTCAAGGGTCCACCTAAGGCGTGGATTTTTTAAAGAATATTTTTTAAAGAAAGGGTCCATCTAAGGCGTGGATTTTTTAAAAAATATTTTTTCAAGGGTCCACCTAAGGCGTGGATTTTTTAAAGAATATTTTTTCAAGGGTCCACTTAAGGCGTGGATTTTTTAAAGAATATTTTTTCAATGGTCCACCTAAGGCGTGGATTTTTTAAAGAATATTTTTTCAAGGGTCCACCTAAGGCGTGGATTTTTTTAAAGAATATTTTTTCAAGGGTCCACCTAAGGCGTGGATTTTTTTAAAGAATATTTTTTCAAGGGTCCACCTAAGGCGTGGATTTTTTAAAGAATATTTTTTCAAGGGTCCACCTAAGGCCTTGATTTTTTAAAGAATATTTTTTCAAGGGTCCACCTAAGGCCTTGATTTTTTAAAGAATATTTTTGCAAGGGTCCACCTAAGGCGTTGATTTTTTAAAGAATATTTTTGCAAGGGTCCACCTAAGGCGTTGATTTTTTAAAGAATATTTTTTCAAGGGTCCATCTAAGGCGTGGATTTTTTAAAGAATATTTTTTCAAAGGTCCACCTAAGGCCTTGATTTTTTAAAGAATATTTTTGCAAGGGTCCACCTAAGGCGTGGATTTTTTAAAGAATATTTTTTCAAGGGCCAACCTAAGACGTGGATTTTTTAAAGAATATGTTTTCAAGGGTCCACCTAAGGCGTGGATTTTTATTAGAATATTTTTTTCAAGGGTCCACCTAAGGCGTGGATTTTTTAAAGAATATTTTTTCAAGGGTCCACTTACGGCGTGGATTTTTTAAAGAATATTTTTTCAATGGTCCATCCATACAAGGCGTGGATTTTTTAAAGAATATTTTTTCAATGGTCCACCTAAGGCGTGGATTTTTTAAAGAATATTTTTTCAAGGGTCCACCTAAGGCGTGGATTTTTTAAAGAATATTTTTTCAAGGGTCCACCTAAGGCCTTGATTTTTTAAAGAATATTTTTTCAAGGGTCCACCTAAGGCCTTGATTTTTTAAAGAATATTTTTGCAAGGGTCCACCTAAGGCGTTGATTTTTTAAAGAATATTTTTTCAAGGGTCCATCTAAGGCGTGGATTTTTGAAAGAATATTTTTTCAAAGGTCCACCTAAGGCCTTGATTTTTTAAAGAATATTTTTGCAAGGGTCCACCTAAGGCGTGGATTTTTTAAAGAATATTTTTTCAAGGGCCAACCTAAGACGTGGATTTTTTAAAGAATATTTTTTCAAAGGTCCACCTAAGGCCTTGATTTTTTAAAGAATATTTTTGCAAGGGTCCACCTAAGGCGTGGATTTTTTAAAGAATATTTTTTCAAGGGCCAACCTAAGACGTGGATTTTTTAAAGAATATGTTTTCAAGGGTCCACCTAAGGCGTGGATTTTTTTAAAGAATATTTTTTCAAGGGTCCACCTAATGCGTGGATTTTTTTAAAGAATATTTTTTCAAGGGTCCACCTAAGGCGTGGATTTTTTTAAAGAATATTTTTTCAAGGGTCCACCTAAGGCGTGGATTTTTTTAAAGAATATTTTTTCAAGGGTCCACCTAAGACGTGGATTTTTTTTAAAGAATATTTTTTTTCAAACCCATTTGACGTTTGTAGTTTTTCCAAAAGCCAACATCAGAAAAAAAACCTATTTTATTATATTTGACGTATGAGTAATATGTGATTATGTACCAATAAATAATATCAATCATACGACCCGTTATAATTGTATAGCTTTTATTTTTTATATGCAATTGTTTATATAGGATATTTTCGTTAAATTCTAATCTTTTTACTAAGGATTCCATTTCATTTCCACCACGTTATATTGTCATCCTGCCAGTTGCCTGTATTTATTACAATGTATGTAAATGTGATAACACAAAAACAGAAAACAAGGCCACATGATTTGACTTATGAAATGCACAGCAACAACAACGAATATTTAAACAAATATTATATGCTACAGTTTTTGTTGTGGTTGTTGTTTCTGGCTTGGTTCGTGATGTGATCAGCAGTGGCACAATTTAATGATAATCGCAACAACTAAAAACTACACAACAATGTAATGTGTAAATTACACTAATAATACAAATAAAAGCAACAAAAACAAAGAAAAGCTACTAAGCAGCGCTACTACATAAGATGGTGTTGCCGACTATGTAAGGACTCCTACACCAGCCAGCATATTTTGAAGGTGTATTCTTAGTCTAAAATATAGTTAAGAGGTTCTCATTGAATCTAAAGGATTCCTATACAGCTAGAAGTCCTTTAGATCTTTATATTTTTATAATAGACTACATCCGATTTTTATCAAGCTTAATCTTGAATCACGTTCGTATCTGAATATAATGAGCCGACGATATATTGAACATTTCGATATAGTGAACACCATTTTTCTCGTAGTACTCTAGATAGGAAAAACTAACTACAAAATAAATGTGGTTCAAAGGTCCTATTTTACCTATCAAAGGTATGATAGGTAAAATAGGAAAAATATCCTTTCAAAAATATACGCCTATTTTAGACCTATATTTCTATTCTTTAAAAAAATCCGCAGATATTTAAGACTTTGAAAAAATAATCTTTCAACTTTTCAGGCTAATATAGGCCTAAAAAATCAAATTTATGTCCCTTGAAAAAACATTTCATTAAAAAACAACGCCTGAGTATAGCGCTTGAAAAAATATTCTTTAAAAAATCTACGCCTGGTTATGGTCCCTCAAAAACATTTTTCATATCCCTTGAAGAAATATTTTTTTAAAAAATCCATGCCCTTAACAAATCTATGGGTCCATCAAAAATATTTTATAAAAGTCTCATCCTTTGGTAGGTCTTGAAAAGGCATTCTTAAAAATCCTCGCCTATTATATGCATAGGAATCAAATTTATTATAGATTTTGAAAAATATAATTCGAAAAATACACAACTGTGGCAAGCCTTCAAAAATATTCTTAAACCAGTGAGCGGAGCAGTATAGTGGGACGGGGCCGACCATATGATACCCTACACAACTTCCACGAAAATCTAACTTTGTGTGGTTCTATATTCTGATCTTGGACAATATTTACACTCTCTTGACCTTCACCGTGGGTTGTGTTGTTATGTTCGGATTTCAATTGCGGCCTATAGATCGACTCAAAAAAAAACCAAAAAATTAAGTTTTCGGTCCACTTTATCCCAATATTATTATCTCCGAAAATTACAGGCGTTGTCCCTGACCATACCTCGATCCTCATAGAAAATTTCAAAGCGATCAGCGCTATACTTCCGTCCTCTAGTGTGGTAATGGTTTACTAAATAATATCTGCACCTGTAAATATTTAAGTGTAACTCCCACAACCGAGTACATACGACAATGTAATTGGTATCAATTTGAAGGCCAACCACTCCTCTTGGATATATTTTCAAATTCTTGGGTCTATGTCATTCAGAGGTAAATATATACGCTATAGAATACACATTTTGTAATTTTTCACACAAAAATCAGAGTCCATTTGACCCGCTAAATATTGACAGATCTTTATCAAAACAGGCATGATTATTCTTTGGTCCAATCCCCTTCTCCATGTAAAAATACGCGATGTTTGGGCCATAATTGCAGCCTCTGGAGCGGCCCGGAAATCAGACAAAAATAAAGTTTTTGGTACATTTCATCCCCTAAATATTAACAATAGGGGTCTTCATTGGGCAAAACCCATCCTATATGCAAAATTTCGTGAAGATTGGTTCATAACTGTGGTCTGTATCGTGTTATTATGATAGTCGGACAGACACACATGTCTAGATCGACTGAGCTAGTCGAGATATGACGATCGGTATATTTAAAGGTGGGCCTAGGACCAATGTTTCGCGGCGTTACAAACTCTTGGGGCTACACAAAGCTATAATACCCTGACACCATAGTTGTGTAGGGTATAAATAGGACTTAGATGGTCCTAGGAAAAATATGTTTAAAATGTCACTTAGATTGTCCTTGAAATATAATTGCTTAAAAATTCATGTCATAGATGGTCCTAGAAAAAATAATCTTTAAAAAATCTACACCTTTGTTAGACCTTGAAAAAATCCCCGCCTTTGGTAGGCCTTAAACATATTTTTTTTTTAAATCGACGCCTTTGGCAGGTCTTGAAAAAAATATTCTTTAAAAATCCACATCTGAGGTAGGCCATGAAAAATATTATAATAATATTTTAAGATCATCCAAAAGAGTTAAATGTCTCTTTACCCAAAATCGAAGCCCATACACCACGAAGTAGGGTATTCTAATCTATATTAAGCAATCGAATACTTTTATGAATTAAAAAATATTTTATATATACATATATAAACTTATGTATGAAATTCAAAAATATATATTATTTTTTATGAAATGTAAGTACATATGAGTATTTGTGTGCGTAAGTGTGATCAACACGAGTAGCGATGATATTACAATTTTTTTTTATTTTTTGAAAAATATGTTGATACCAAATGGAAACCCTAGAAACCAAGGCTTCATAAAAAAAATAATAATTAAGCTCGCCCAAAAACAAAACCATCAGAAGTCAAAAAAGTTATCTTTTTTTCCAAAAAAATATATGTGAAACAATAACAAAATAGAAGCAAATCACACAGATAGAACCCTTACACACACATAGACATATTTTCATCTATACCATAAGTAAATTAGTTAGTATTTTATAGAAAAAAAAACTATATTTTTGTTCATTATGCAAATGATGTGTAGATTGCTGTTCTTGTCTAAGTGTTAATATGTGTGATAGTCACACATTTACTATATGTGCATATATGTGTGTGTGTGATAATTTCATCATCAGAGATATGAAGGCTCACATGTACACACAGATAGGTGTGTATATGTACAAAGGACCATATTTGTATTGGAGACTTGTTGTATACATATACTCCCCAACACACCCACACACACATATAGTGATCGAACATACAACACGATTCGTTTATGATCGTGTGATCGGTTCGTTCGTTCATTCGTGCTGATTGCTCGTATATGTTTCTCTTTCACAATTTTGTACGCACACACACACATTGATTGCTCTCTTAGAGCATAGACTATCATTGGCATTAGCATATGGTGGCCAAGTAAAACCGCTATACACCGTGTCCGTGTGTATGCCCATGGTGTATGCATGCATGTATGGCTGTGTGTGTGTGTGAGTGTCTGTGGCATATTGTATGTTTGATTTCGCTTGTGAGATGATGCTTTACTGTTGGCTGCATTTTATACTATAATTAGTCGTGTTCTGCCTTCGCAAGTAAGTAGTAGCTTCAGTTTAGAACGTTGTCCACCGCCGAAGCAAGGAGACAACACACAGTTGAAGAAAAAAAGTAAAAAAAAAACAAGAAGAAAATAAAAAACACACATAACAAATAAACAAGAAAATAATACTACACAATATAAAGTCAACAGCAAACGAAACGAAAAACACGAAGTCCATGACAGCAGAATTCGGTCTGTCTGTCTGTTTGTTTTTTTCAGTTCCATTGGTATTAAGCCACAACTAATGTTTGTGCATATTCTCTAAGTTCTCCATTAATCAGTACGCTCCAGTCGATCTGCACAGTTGGATCGAGGCGCTTTTTGCTCGACCAACCAAAAACCTAAAGCTAAGCCGAAAACAAAAAAGAAAAGAAAACTTTTTCCCAGCCACCACAGTTCCGTTCTCCCTTTTTTTTCGTGAGCCAAGCTATCTACCATTACGAACAGGAAAAAAAGGGGAGCAAATGGATGGGGTTCATCTTTAACTGGGATTAGAATATTCAAAAAAAAAAAAATAAATAAATAAAAAAAATCATTAAAAAAGAAAAACAATCCGAAAAGAAAAACTATTCAAATGAATTTGTAGTTGTCTTAAAAAATATAGTTTAGTTTAAAAAAATCAAAAACGGAAGCGAAACGGTTAACTTCGATTAAAAAAGTAATTAAAAATGATTCGATTTTTTTTAAATTATAAAAAGTGGATTGTATTTTTTTTTACTTAAAAAAATTTTAATATTTTTTAAAAGTGAAATTTGTTTTATATTTTTTTTTAATTATTTTTTTATTTTTATTTGAAAAAAAAAACAAAAGATAATTAAAAGTGTTTTTGCTTAAATAATTTTAATTTTATTGACTGATTCATTTAATTTTATTAATTTTTAAATAGAAGTGAACTTTGTGTTATTTTTTATAAAAAAATAAATTTTTTTAGATATTTAAAGAAATATGGGTTTTCCTAAAAAAATATTTTTTTTTAAACTTCTCCCAAGTGAACTTTGTGTTTTTTATTTCGTTTTATTGCCGTTTATATGTGTGTGTGTGTCTATCTTTTCTTTTTTTTTTTTTGCAATCATAGAAAAGTGTCACCGTGACTTATCTGGTCCTACTTCTTCTTCTTTCTTTTCTCTTTTTTTTTGTCTCATTAGGAGGTTATCGCGAAATTCTAATAGTTTTGTTTCCCCTCTGGATTATCAATTTTCTTTTTCTATATATTTCTAACTCCGTGGTGGATCGTTAAGGAAACGGAAATACACGCATTCAAAATTGGGGTATAATGGAGCCCCTGTGGAAGCGGTAAGTTGAAAAAGAAAAATAATAGATCCTTGAATTAAAAAATAATTAATATTTTGTTGGGAAATTAAAAAAATAATTATAATTATTTTAAAATTAATTAAAAATATTAAAAAATAAGTAAAATTATAAATTATTATATTATAATTATTAAATAATAATAAATAATTATATTAATAATATTATTATAAATTATATTTCATATATCTAAGTATTTAATGATATACTATTATCTATTTTTATGCAATCATTTTTATAGTTAATATAAACAGTAATTCGGATAATTAAAAAAAAAATAATTAAATTAATAAAAAATATTTACTTCAATAACAAAATTGATTCATATAATAAAAATAATAATAAACTAATTAAAATTATTAAATAATAATTTAAATTATTATAAAGATATATATATATATATATATATTATTTTTTTATTTTATGTTTATATATTATGTTATATAAAAATTTTATTTTATGTTATATAAAAATAATGAATTATTTTATATTAAAAATAATTAATAATATGTTTGTAAATAATATATTATTAATTATTTTTAATGTTACATATATATATATATATAACTTGTTCCTTAAAATTCAATATAATACAAAAAATATTTATATTTATTTATATTTATATTTTTATTAATAAATAATTAATTTTTTAATAAATAAACTTATTAATTTCATAATAAACTTATTAAATTACATTATTTATTAATAAATCAATATATTTAATTTTTGCATAAAAATAATTTTCAAATAATGTTTAAAAATAACATTTAATAATTAATATTTTTCCAATTTAAATGAGATGTTAATTAAAAGATATGATTTCTATAAATTAAAAAATTAAAAAAAGTATTATATATGTATATATATTTAAATGACATTTCCGTATTGTCTAGTGGGTAGGATAACCGGTTCTAGGGCCGATATATCGGGTTCCAAAACTGAAAAAATCATATTTTTTTCCGATGGACTTATCTATCACCTTCCTACCCGACTTGAAGCTTCCGTAGCTTATTTGTAGCCACCCGGCAGAGGTTTGAAATTCTCTTTACAACTTTAAAATCTTTGGAATTTTTTGAAGAGGTTGTGAATGATCCTTTAAAAGGCATTTTTTGAGAATTACCGAAATAGAAATGAATGAAATGAAAGCCACTAAATTGACTTATTTCAAGACATGAAATAGGTTATTTATAGCCAGATTCAGATTAATGCATACGACTTTAAAAATCATCGAAGTTTTTTTTTGGAAAGGATGTGAATGATCCTTTAAATGAAATTTTTCGAGCATTACCGTCTTGTCTAGTAGTTCTGATATCCGGTTCTAAAGCCACTAAATCTACTTATGTATAGACTTGAAGCATCCATTGGACATTTATAGCCACCCGGCTCGACCTCAAAAATCATCAGAGTTTTTTTTTTGTTTTTGGAATGGGTGTGGATGATTCATATAATTGAATTTTACCGAGTTGCTTGTGGCTTCTTAGAATCTAATCAGCTTAGTATTTTAAACATGCCTTTCCAGAATCCATAAAAATTGAAAATTTAACAATTTGTCTAGTAGTTAGGATACGAACTAGGGATAAGCATTTGGACTTCATGACATCGCACATGATTTTCCTCTATAGGTTATTTGTAGACCCCCGACAAAAGTGTTTAATATTTAAAACTCGAACATCATCCTTTGATTTTATAAAGCATTTTGTTGCGGCATCGTCGATATAGCCTGCCTTCGTTTACTAATGTATGATTCGGTATAGTTATAATTTGGTATAAGAAACTTCATCTTGGCTTCTGGGCTCAAAAAATTGTTTTTTTATATTTTGTACCGTATTGTCTAGTAGTTAGGATATCCGGTATCCTTTTTCGGCTTCCGAAAAAGATTTTTTCTTGAGAAATAACCTAAGAATATGAAATTTGTTATTTTGGTTTCTCTGATAAAAAAAAAACTATTTTCTAACCGAAAATATTTAATATAGTCACATGTTTCAACATAGTCCACATATATTAGGATCCCAACCAATTTCTGATATTTTGAAGGTCCTATTTTGTTTTTTTTTTTTTTGACATTTTAATATTGGTCCGAGTTCGTAGCCATATTCATTTGCTCAGGAGTTGAAAAATCTCTTGCCTATAATTTTCAGAAATGAAATATAAGTTATTATTTCTGATATTCAGTAGATAAAAATCGACCTCCTTTCGGAGAATTATCAAAGTTCCAACCGAATTATTTTTGGTATTTTGAAGACTTAAACGAACTGACTGTAAAACATTTGAAACATTTTCAAATATATAGGAATGCTGACGTATTTTTAGGATTCCAGACCAATAATCTTTACAACCGATGAAGAATTGGTCTACGACCCTAACTTCTGGCTGCGAATTAATTAATATAGAACCACATTAGGGATTTTAAAATACTTCTTCGTATAAAATAGCTCTTGACAGCTTTTGTATTCCCCCGTAGGAATTTCAATTCGTGCATGTTTTTCAATCGCGATATTTGGACATAGTCCAATATAAAGGGTCCGCCTACATTTTGGGTGTATTTTCTAATCGAAGTGTCGATAATTTGGCACTTCGGGCTCTGTTATGATAAAAATAACTCCTCATAGATCTATGTCTGAATAGGGGGCTATTTCAAGGTCTGCCTCATTTTATGAATATTACAGATACTGGAGGTATCTTCGAACCGAAGTGTCTGCAATTTGCCATTTCAAGCTCTCAGCGGATAAAAGACCTCCTGGATAAAATAAATCATTGTCGGACTATGTTCAGACATAGTCCCCATATAAGGACCCCGATCGATTTTACGAATTTTTAGTTAACAACTGAATGTTGTTTAGCATTTCGGAGTATAAAAGTCCTCCAGGATACAAATACATGAATATAGGTCGATAATTATACATAAAATGATTCTGAGTAATTTTAGGAATTGGAATTAGCAGCAATTGGTATGCAATTTGGCATTTCCAGTTTTCAGAGGATAAGAAAAACTTCGGAATAAACAAAATGCAGTTTGACATTTTGAGTTTAAAGAGGATAAACTAAAAAAATCTTTACCGGTCAATGTTTAGACATAGTCCCCAAAATAAGAGTCCCGAAGGACTTTACGCATTGTAAAGATAATATTTTCGTATTCTTGGTGGATAAAAGAACTCCTTGGTACACATCTTAGTCGCATTTTCTAATCGAATTGGATTTTATTTATCTATTCTTATTCAATCCTCCCCATCGAAAAACTATCAAAACCGGTCCCGTCTTAAATATAGCAATTTAATTTTCGGCATTTTGAGCATTTTTATTAAAATCTTTAACATTTTTCGTTTTTTTTTTTTTTTGTTTTAATAAGATTTTTGAAAATTTCTCTTAAATTTGGCCAATTACCCATTTCTCTTATTTCTGTGAGATTTTAGCATTCTCTCTTTTATTACCTCACTTTATCTTTAATCTTTAAGAGTAAAATACATAATTCATAGAATACAAACATAAGAGAGCCTATTTTAAGTATTTAATTTTTCTCTTATTAATTTACTCCTCTTCTTTCTCTTTAATTAAAATATATCATATATTTTTCTCTTTTATTTTTAGGCTACTGTTTGCCGCTGTATTTGCTGGAGCGTTTTTAGGAATAAATGCTGTAAGTAGATTTTTTATATCAATTTCTTTTTATGTGTTCTCTCCTCCTCCCCATCACCCCCAACCACACATACACATGCACTCGCAATGATGCAAGAAATGTGGCATAAATGTGCTGATAAGAGAAAATTTACAATAACAAAACGGAAATTAAAATAAAATATACAAAACGAACAACAACAACAACAAATGATTTTCCGATAAATGGATTTGAATGAATGAAAAAGAATTATAAACGGGTATTGAGAAATGACGTTTGATAATGTAACGCGATGACCTCAAAATCGGAATTATTGTACTTCCTTTCTGGGGGAAAATGGATTTAAAAATTTTAAATGAAATTTCTTGGATTTAAAAAAATAGTTTTTCAAGAGGATAGATTCTTGTAAAAAATTAGAAATAGAAAAAAATAAAAGCATAGATTAATTTTTTCAAAATAATTTTTTTAAATCTATTTTTTAAAATTAATTTTTAAGCGTGAATTTTTTATAAAATAAATTTTTAAGCGTGGATTTTTTTAAATGATTTTTTTAATTTTTTGAAAACTAATTTTTAATTTTTTTTAAATTATCTTTTACAATCCAGCAATTTTGGAAAACAACCGATACCGGTGCCATCTACAACACCGCTAAACACTATCGTCCCGATGTTGGCAATCAAGCCCCACCCCAACCGATCGACGACAGCTATTCGATAATTGACAGCGCGAAAAATTGCAGCACCAACACACCCGGCTGTATACCGAAATGTTTTGCCGAAAAGGGTAATCGCGGTCTGCAGGGACCAATTGGTATGCCCGGCCCCAAAGGTTTGCCCGGCTATCCCGGTACCGAAGGTCCACCCGGTGATAAGGGTCAAAAAGGTGATCCCGGTCCAATGGGACCTAGAGGCTTGAAGGGTGAACGTGGTACACCCGGTATTCCCGGTATGGCTGGTGTACCCGGTATTCAAGGTATTGCCGGTAATCCCGGTGCACCCGGTATTCCCGGTAAGGATGGCTGTGATGGCGAGAAGGGTTTGGCCGGTCTACCCGGTTTGAGCGGTATGGCTGGACCTCGTGGTTATCCAGGTCAACCTGGTGCCAAGGGTGAAAAAGGTGAACCGGCTAAGGAGAATGGTGACTATGCCAAGGGTGAAAAGGGTGAGCCCGGCTTTGCCGGTCGTCCCGGTAATCCTGGTCCCGAGGGTCCAATTGGTCCAAAGGGTGAACGTGGTGAAACTGGTCCATTGGGTGCTCCCGGTTTGCGTGGTGATCGCGGTTTGAAGGGTGAAAAGGGTGCTCCTTGCTTCCCCAGACCACAACCCGGCAGAAAAGGTGAAAAGGGTGAGAAAGGTGAACCAGCTCAATACCGACCATTTACTGGTGGTGAAACCGAGATTATTGGCGAAAAGGGTGAAATGGGTCAACGAGGTGATATGGGCGCACCCGGTGATAAGGGTTCTGTCGGCCCTCAAGGTCCACAAGGTTTTGAAGGTCCCAAGGGTGAAAAGGGTCTTCCTGGCGGTCCCGGTGATAGAGTGCGTAAAACAACATCATAAACTTCGTTAATTTTTAATATCCTATTCTCAAAATCATTAGGGTCGTCAAGGTGCTTTTGGTCCTCCTGGTCCTCCCGGCCAAAAGGGTGATCGTGGTGAAACTGGCTTGAATGGTTTGCCTGGCAAGCCCGGTCAAAAGGGTGAACCCGGTCGTCCCGGTAAACCTGGTGAGCGTGGTCTTGTCGGTCCTCCAGGTCCACCTGGTGGCGGTCGTGGCTCCCCTGGCGCTCCCGGTCCTAAAGGTCCCCGTGGTTATCCTGGTGCTCCAGGTCCCAAGGGTTTGGATGGTTTCGATGGCCCACCTGGTCCACAAGGTTTGCCCGGTGCTAAGGGCGGCCCTGGTATGCCCGGTAACAATGGTGTTGAAGGTCCTCCTGGCGAAAAAGGTGAAAAAGGTAATGCAGGTCGTCCCGGTCCCATGGGTCCCCAAGGTCCTATCGGCCATACTGGTCCTCCAGGTCCTGAAGGTCAAAAGGGTGAAGCTGGTCTACCTGGATATGGTGAACGCGGTCCTAAAGGTGATGATGGCATTCCTGGGTAAGTCGTAGATCCCAAATCGTTTTCATTGCGGTTTAAATACAACAACATTTGGTTCTCTTCCTCTCTCTCATGACAGCACTCCCGGCTTGAAGGGTACAAAGGGTGAACGCGGTTTAACTGGCGCTCCTGGTGCCCCTGGTGACTCCAAATTAGGTCTTCCCGGTACTCCTGGTCCCGTCGGTGCTCCTGGTCCTCGTGGTGATCAAGGTCGTCCTGGTACCCCTGGTCCCAAAGGTGACATGGGTCCCAAGGGTGATGCTGGCGGCAAATGTTCAGACTGTGCTCCCGGACAGAAAGGTGACAAAGGTGATCGTGGTACAGATGGTATCCCTGGCCGTGATGGTCTCAGAGGTCCTCCCGGCGAACGTGGTTATCCTGGCGAACGTGGATCTGATGGTATTCCTGGCCCCCCTGGTCCTCCTGGCGAGAAGGGTAGAGATGGTATCCCCGGTGCTCCAGGTCCCTATGGTCTCCCCGGTAAAAACGCTATGGTTGATCTGAATCTTATCGAACCCGTTAAGGGAGACAAGGGTGAACGTGGTTATCCTGGTGCTCAAGGTGTGAAGGGTGACAGAGGCTTAGCCGGTATTCCAGGTGCTCCTGGACAAAAGGGTGAAATTGGCGATAAGGGCGACAAAGGCTATCCCGGTCCTCCAGGTGCTGATGGCGCTCCAGGTAACCCCGGTCGTGATGGTTTTGATGGTGCTCCAGGTCGCAGCATTAAGGGTGAACCAGGTCTTGCTGGTCGCGATGGTGAAAAGGGTGACAAGGGTATGACTGGTCCCCGTGGTATGACTGGTGATCCCGGTACTTGTGACGTCGACTATTTGAAGGTTCCCGCTAAGGGCAACAAGGGTGACCGCGGTGCTCCTGGCAATCCTGGTGCATTGGGTCCCACTGGTCCCAAAGGCGACAAAGGTAGTGCTGGCCAAAAGGGTGAAACTGGTCCACAAGGTCCACCTGGACCTGCTGGTCCTCGCGGTATGACTGGTCCACGTGGTGAACCTGGTCCACAGGGTCCTATTGGTGCCCCTGGTAATCCTGGTAGAGACGGTTTGCGTGGTCCTCCCGGCAGAAACGGACCTCCTGGTCAAAAGGGTGACCAAGGTATTGCCAGACCCGGTCCTCCAGGTAGCATTGGTCGTCCCGGTTTGCCTGGTCCTAAAGGTGATCGTGGTTTGGATGGTCCCATGGGTCCTCCTGGTATGGATGGCGCTCCTGGCTACCCTGGCGAAAAAGGTGATTCTGGTCTTCCCGGTGCTCCTGGTGCCCCTGGTGTTGACGGTCCTAAGGGTGATATGGGTCCTCGTGGTCCAACTGGTCCCGCCGGCCCACCTGGTAAGCCTGGTGTCGATGGTGTTCAAGGTCGTGATGGTGCTAAGGGTGAACCCGGCTATCCCGGTTTGGTCGGTATGCCTGGTATGAAGGGTGAACGAGGTGCTCCTGGTATTGATGGTCCTAAAGGTTTCACTGGTATTACTGGTCCACCTGGCAAACGTGGTCCTCCTGGTCCTGCTGGCATTCCTGGTAAGTTAGACAAATCGATGTATTTTTTTTCGGTAGGAAATTGAATAACTGATTCCGCTTCGTCGTATAGGCGCCAAGGGTGATCGTGGTGAACGTGGTCTGACTGGCAAGGATG
Organism: Musca vetustissima; assembly: GCF_032173495.1. Taxonomy (NCBI): domain Eukaryota; kingdom Metazoa; phylum Arthropoda; class Insecta; order Diptera; family Muscidae; genus Musca; species Musca vetustissima. The sequence goes on from NW_026881822.1 coordinate 20,952, forward strand.
GTTTGCCCGGTGTCCGTGGTCCTCCTGGCCCACCTGGTTTAATGGGTATGAAAGGTGATATGGGTCCCATGGGTCCTCCCGGTGCCGATGGTGTTCCTGGTATTGATGGCGCCAAGGGTGATCGTGGTTTGCCCGGTATGGATGGTCCCCGTGGTGAGCCTGGCGATGCTGCTGAAAAGGGTCAAAAGGGTGAACCTGGTGCCTCTGGTTTGCGTGGTGAACCTGGTATGCCCGGTGCTCCTGGCATGCCTGGTGAAAAGGGTGTACCCGGAATTGCCTTGCATGGACGTCCCGGAGCTCCTGGCGAAAAGGGTGATCGTGGCCGTGATGGTGCCGATGGCCTCAATGGCAGACCCGGTGAAAAGGGTGATCAAGGTCTGCCCGGTTTGACTGGACCAAAGGGTATTAAGGGTGACATCGGTCTACCTGGTGCTCCAGGTCTTCCTGGCATGGATGGCAAGCCTGGTCAAATGGGTCCCGCTGGTCCAATGGGTCATACCGGACCTAAAGGTGACAAGGGTGAACGTGGCTATCCTGGCATTAACGGCGCCAAGGGCGACAAGGGTGAACGTGGTGTTGCTGGCTTCAATGGCGCTCCCGGTCCTAAGGGTGACCGCGGTGTTCCCGGTAAACCTGGTCTAAATGCTACGCCTATTACGATTAAGGGTGAACCTGGTGAGATGGGTGAACCCGGTTTGATTGGTTTGCCAGGTCCTATGGGTCTCAAGGGTAACCAAGGCCCACCCGGCTTCAACGGACCTAAGGGTGATCGTGGCTTGACTGGAGCTCCCGGTCCCAACGGTTTGAATGGTATGCCTGGTGCTAAGGGTGAACGCGGTCCCATGGGTGATGTTGGTGCTCCTGGCCTGACCATCAAGGGTGAAAAGGGTTTGCCTGGCCGTACTGGTAAAAATGGACGTGAAGGTAGGTGGTGTCGAAATCCTACTTGTTGTGGGTGAGAAATATCTGATCTGAGTGTTGTTTTTCAGGTGCCCCTGGTATGCCCGGTCAAAAGGGTGAAAAGGGTTTGGCTGGTTTGCCTGGTACTCCCGGTGCTCCTGGTGCCCCCGGCCCCATTGGTCCACAGGGTCCTAAAGGTGATCGCGGTTTGGTTGGTGCTCCCGGCAGAGACGGTGCTAATGGTATGCCTGGTGCTCCTGGCATTAAGGGTGATATGGGCTATCCCGGTCCCAAGGGTGATATGGGTCTGCCCGGTCTGCAAGGCGAAAAGGGTGACAAGGGTGAAATGGGCATGGTTGGCGCCCCCGGTCTGCCTGGTTTGCGCGGTGAAAAGGGTGATCGTGGTCTCGATGGTATGGAAGGTTTGCCCGGTCCCGTCGGTGCTCCCGGTGAAAAGGGCTTCCAAGGTCCACCCGGTCTCAATGGTCGTGACGGTTTGCCTGGTCTCAAGGGTGACAAGGGTGAACCCGGCAAGATTCCACCTCCCGGTCCCAAGGGTGAACCTGGCTATCCTGGACGTGATGGTCAAAAGGGTGAACGTGGTCCTCAGGGTCCTCGCGGCATGGTTGGTCTACAAGGTGAACGCGGTGAAAAGGGTGAAATGGGTTTGGTTGGTTTGACTGGCGCTCCCGGCCGTCCCGGTCCTAAGGGTGACACCGGACCAATGGGTTTGGTGGGTCGTGATGGTGCTCCCGGTCCCATGGGTGCCAAGGGTGAGCCTGGTGCACCTTGCACACATGCTCCCGACTATCTTACCGGTATTTTGTTGGTACGTCACAGTCAAACCGCCCAGGTGCCACGTTGTGAACCCGGCCATACCGAATTGTGGAGTGGTTATTCGCTGTTGTATGTCGATGGTAATGATTATGCTGCCAATCAAGATTTGGGTTCGCCCGGTTCGTGTGTAAGACGTTTCTCGACACTGCCCGTCATGTCGTGCGGTACCAATAACATTTGCAACTATGCTTCGCGTAACGATAAATCGTTCTGGTTGACCACCAACAATCCATCGATGCCAATGATGCCGGTGCCAGCACAGGAAGTTAGCCAATACATTTCACGTTGTGTGGTGTGTGAGGTGCCTGCCAATGTTATTGCTGTGCACAGTCAGACTTTGGATATACCAACGTGTCCAAATGGTTGGGAAGGCTTGTGGATTGGTTACAGTTTTATGATGGTAAGGAAAGGAGGAGGAAGAGGAGGGGAAATGATTTTGAGATACTGATTTTTGTTTTGTTTTTCTCTTTTTTTGTAGCACACTGCTGCCGGTAATGGTGGTGGTGGCCAGGACATGTCCTCGCCCGGTTCCTGTTTGGAAGACTTCCGCCCCATACCCTTCATCGAGTGTAATGGCGGCAAGGGCCATTGCTTCTTCTACGACACAATCAACAGTTTCTGGCTGGTAACCCTGGAGGAATATCAACAGTTCCAGAGACCCGATATGGTTACCCTCAAGGCGGGCAACCTGAAGCAAAGAGTCTCCAGATGTCAAGTTTGTATTAAGAACTCATCATAAGAGCCACATAGTTAGCAACAACAACAATAACAACAGCAACAACAAATAAGTAAAATATAAAAGAAATAGCCAAGGAAAGGAAAATCCACCATAAGAGTTCCCCTACCCCCAACAAAAATAATTTCCCGCAAATTTGTCCCAGTTGATAACCAGTTTCCTTTTTTGTTTGTTCGATTGTTTGTTTTCTTTTTTTTAATATATAATTAAAAACAATTATTATTATTATTTACTATTTTTATACTCTTATGATTTACCTTAAGAATTCGAAACCGATTCCTTAATTACAAAAACTACAACAAAAACAAGAACAACAACATTTTTTTAATGCCTTAACATAAGTAAACGAATACCAAAAACAAAAACAACAACAAGAAATCTTATTACAACAACAAGTTTTGTTTGTATGTTTGCCTTACTGCCTGTCTGTCTTCCCCGCACAACCCCATTCCCCACCCCAAAAAAAAAACAAAAATCCTTAGATTTTAAATCGACAATCAGCAAACAGCAACAACAACAACAACAAGAAAACATTCTAATCTGCCATTTAAAACGAATTTCTATTTTTTAATATGTCGTTTTTTCTTTTTTTGTAATAAATGTAATATTTAGTGTTTTTTTTTAAATATAAGTAACAAAATAATACAATTAATAATAATAAAATAACAACAACAACAAAGAAAAATCCAAAATGAAAACCAAATTCCAAAATTTCCAAAGAACGAAAACTTACAAAAAAAAAAAATCAAATCCTTGTTTTGTGTTTTTCAATTTGAAATAAACTGCCATACTAATTTTAATAATATAATATATATAAAAAATATATATATTTTAATATACATATATAAGCGAGATCCGTTATGTATAAACCAAACAACAACAACAAACCATAAATAATAAATAAACAAATAAAAATAAATATGTTACAAAATTATTAAATTTTTTTTAAAAAATATTTTTTCAAGGGTCCAATCAAGGCGTGGATTTTTTAAAGAATAGTTTTTCAAGAGTCCAACAAAGGCGAGGATTTTTTAAAGAACATTTTTTCAATGGTCAACCTAAGGCGTGGACTTTTTAAAGAATATTTTTTCAAGGGTCCATCTAAGGCGTGGATTCTTTAAAGAATATTTTTTCAAGGGTCAACCTAAGGCGTGGATTTTTTAAAGAAATTTTTTTCAAGCACCCACCTAAGGCGTGGATTTTTTAAAGAATATTTTTTCAAGCACCCACCTAAGGCGTGGATTTTTTAAAGAAATTTTTTTCAAGCACCCACCTAAGGCGTGGATTTTTTAAAGAATATTTTTTCAAGCACCCAACAAAGGCGTGGATTTTTTAAAGAAATTTTTTTCAAGCACCCACCTAAGGCGTGGATTTTTTAAAGAATATTTTTTCAAGCACCCAACAAAGGCGTGGATTTTTTAAAGAAATTTTTTTCAAGCACCCACCTAAGGCGTGGATTTTTTAAAGAATATTTTTTCAAGCACCCAACAAAGGCGTGGATTTTTTAAAGAAATTTTTTTCAAGCACCCAACAAAGGCGTGGATTTTTTAAAGAATATTTTTTCAAGCACCCAACAAAGGCGTGGATTTTTTAAAGAATATTTTTTCAAAGGTCCACCTAAGGCGTGGATTTTTTAAAGAATATTTTTTCAAGGGTCCATCTAAGGCGTGGATTTTTTAAAGAATATTTTTTCAAGGGTCCATCTAAGGCGTGGATTTTTTAAAGAATATTTTTTCAAGGGTCCATCTAAGGCGTGGATTCTTTAAAGAATATTTTTTCAAGGGTCAACCTAAGGCGTGGATTTTTTAAAGAAATTTTTTTCAAGCACCCACCTAAGGCGTGGATTTTTTAAAGAATATTTTTTCAAGCACCCACCTAAGGCGTGGATTTTTTAAAGAAATTTTTTTCAAGCACCCAACAAAGGCGTGGATTTTTTAAAGAAATTTTTTCAAGCACCCAACAAAGGCGTGGATTTTTTAAAGAAATTTTTTTCAAGCACCCACCTAAGGCGTGGATTTTTTAAAGAATATTTTTTCAAGCACCCAACAAAGGCGTGGATTTTTTAAAGAAATTTTTTTCAAGCACCCACCTAAGGCGTGGATTTTTTAAAGAATATTTTTTCAAGCACCCAACAAAGGCGTGGATTTTTTAAAGAAATTTTTTTCAAGCACCCAACAAAGGCGTGGATTTTTTAAAGAATATTTTTTCAAGCACCCAACAAAGGCGTGGATTTTTTAAAGAATATTTTTTCAAGCACCCAACAAAGGCGTGGATTTTTTAAAGAAATTTTTTTCAAGCACCCAACAAAGGCGTGGATTTTTTAAAGAATATTTTTTCAAGCACCCAACAAAGGCGTGGATTTTTTAAAGAATATTTTTTCAAGCACCCAACAAAGGCGTGGATTTTTTAAAGAATATTTTTTCAAGCACCCAACAATGGCGTGGATTTTTTAAAGAATATTTGTTCAAGGGTCCTACAAAGAGGCGTGGATTTTTTAAAGAATATTTGTTCAAGGGTCCTACAAAGAGGCGTGGATTTTTTAAAGAATATTTGTTCAAGGGTCCTACAAAGAGGCGTGGATTTTTTAAAGAATATTTGTTCAAGGGTCCTACAAAGAGGCGTGGATTTTTTAAAGAATATTTGTTCAAGGGTCCTACAAAGAGGCGTGGATTTTTTAAAGAATAATACAAGGCGTAGGGTGGCGAAGGGGATGATAGATACCAAGCAAGCTCTGAGTGGCTTTAAAATGGCGAAGTCCAGGCTTATCTTGGTCTTCGCCATGTTAAAGCCAACCAGAGCCGTTGCTTGGTATCTTGGTTGGCGAAGGGGATGATGGATACCTAGCGACGGCTCTGATTGGCTTTAGCATGGCGAAGTTCAGGCTTATCTTGGGCCCTCTTTCATCTCAATTGTGGACACTGACCTCCCCGCGGTGCCACCTGGGGAGCTAGTTTTTCATCACCCGATGAAATAGTGAGCTAATATGTGCCGCGAGTTCACCCATAAGAACTATAAAAAAATGGGTTGAGGCGTCGGGTTAGTTGCCCACACTCGGAAAACCCCTCCTGCTATGAAAAAGCAAAGAAAAGGAAAACCAAACCCCCCTAATGTTGGCGACCCCCGCTAACGTATAAAGGACCACGATTTGCGAGTCTGCACTTGGAATGTGCGCACCTTGTACAGAACAGGCGCAGTGTTCGGTTTGGCGGATGTACTCAAGATGGAAAGGGACAGGCGTAATTAAATCAGATAATTACACCCTGTATTATAGCTGCCATGAAACGAGACATGAATTTGGCTGCGGATTTATGGTTAACAGGAGAATAAAAGTCCTCGTCTCCAGATTCACTCCAGTAGATGAACGAATTGCTATAATCCGTATAAAAGCGAAGTTCTTCTACATCAGTCTCATTTGTGCCCGTGCTCCGACCGAAGATAAAGATGAACAGACCAAAGACATATTTTACGAGCGCCTAGAAACAGCATATGACCGTTGCCCTGGCCATGGCATTAAAATTCTGATAGGCGATTTTAATGCAAAAATCGGAAAATTCAGCCTTCTCGAAGAAACATCCGACAACGGCATGAGGTTAATTGACTTCGTGGCAGCAAAAAACATGCTGCAGCAAAAGCAACACTTGTGTACCATCAAAAAATCCGTGGTACGATCAGGAGTGTCGTAATGCTACAAGATCAGCAGTTAAATTCGGAAAGGACCTCTCGGAGCCCTTTAATACCGAACGAGGATTCAGGCAAGGTGACAGTTTGTCGTGTGACCTTTTAAACATCCTGCTGGAAAAGGCCATACGAGAGGCAAAAGGGAACAGAAATGACACTATGTACTCCAAACACGCCGCCTACGCAGTTGTCACCGACATAATGGGTCGAACACTGAGAGCACTGATGGTATCAACGTGCAAGACGTCAGTAGACTCGGACCAACTGTGGAACTTGAGATCTACAGTTTCGAGGTAGTCAATGATTTTATATACCTTGGTACCGCCATAGTGAAAAGGATAGTGATGGCCAACAGATTCTACTATGGTCTAAGTAAGCAGTTTAGAAACAAGGCCAACTCCCGCCAGACCAAACTCACACTTTACAAGACGCTGATACTACCAGTGCTATTATATGGATCACAAGCATGGGTACTTGCGCAAGCAGATGAGGCAGCTCTTGGAGTGTTTGAGAGAAAAATTCTCCGAAAGATCTATGGGCCGATCTGCGTTGAATATCGCCGTCGAATGAACCATGAGTTGTAGCAGCTATTCTCAGACATCGACATTGTTAGACGTATTGAGCTGCAGCGACTACGTTGGCTAGGTCATGTTGTGAGAATGGATGAAGATGCCCCAGCCCAGAAGGCATATAAAAGCTAATAGGCTGATGGTTCACGCAGAAGGGGAAGGCCACGAATAAGATGGAAAGATCAAGTGGAGGACAACATTGCCGAATATGATCTTTCAAACTGGAAACAAAATGCGCAAAAGACCGACGAGCCTGCAATTTTTTTTTTAAGCTCGGCTTATGGAACGAAAGTTCTGTCACAAGCCGAATAAGTTAGTAAGTATGACAGATAGAGGACATTTTATAGATGACAGCCAGTTAAAATAGATGCTTGTCCTCTAAAACAGGCAAGAATTATTTTAAAGAATATTCTTTCAAGAACTATATAGGCGTGTATTTTTTTAAGAATGTTCTTTAAAAAATCCACGCATTAGGTGGACCCTTGAAAAAATATTATTTACAAAATCTAAGGCGTAGATTTTGTAAATAATATTTGAAAAAATATTCTTTAAAAAATCCACGCCTTGGATAGGCCTTGAAAAAATATTCTTTAAAAAATCCACGCCTTGGATAGGCCTTGAAAAAATATTCTTTAAAAAATCCACGCCTTGGATAGGCCTTGAAAAAATATTCTTTAAAAAATCCACGCCTTGGATAGGCCTTGAAAAAATATTCTTTAAAAAATCCACGCCTTGGATAGGCCTTGAAAAAATATTCTTTAAAAAATCCACGCCTTGGATAGGCCTTGAAAAAATATTCTTTAAAAAATCCACGCCTTGGATAGGCCTTGAAAAAATATTCTTTAAAAAATCCACGCCTTGGATAGGCCTTGAAAAAATATTCTTTAAAAAATCCACGCCTTGGATAGGCCTTGAAAAAATATTCTTTAAAAAATCCACGCCTTGGATAGGCCTTGAAAAAATATTCTTTAAAAAATCCACGCCTTGGATAGGCCTTGAAAAAATATTCTTTAAAAAATCCACGCCTTGGATAGGCCTTGAAAAAATATTCTTTAAAAAATCCACGCCTTGGATAGGCCTTGAAAAAATATTCTTTAAAAAATCCACGCCTTGGATAGGCCTTGAAAAAATATTCTTTAAAAAATCCACGCCTTGGATAGGCCTTGAAAAAATATTCTTTAAAAAATCCACGCCTTGGATAGGCCTTGAAAAAATATTCTTTAAAAAATCCACGCCTTGGATAGGCCTTGAAAAAATATTCTTTAAAAAATCCACGCCTTGGATAGGCCTTGAAAAAATATTCTTTAAAAAATCCACGCCTTGGATAGGCCTTGAAAAAATATTCTTTAAAAAATCCACGCCTTGGATAGGCCTTGAAAAAATATTCTTTAAAAAATCCACGCCTTGGATAGGCCTTGAAAAAATATTCTTTAAAAAATCCACGCCTTGGATAGGCCTTGAAAAAATATTCTTTAAAAAATCCACGCCTTGGATAGGCCTTGAAAAAATATTCTTTAAAAAATCCACGCCTTGGATAGGCCTTGAAAAAATATTCTTTAAAAAATCCACGCCTTGGATAGGCCTTGAAAAAATATTCTTTAAAAAATCCACGCCTTGGATAGGCCTTGAAAAAATATTCTTTAAAAAATCCACGCCTTGGATAGGCCTTGAAAAAATATTCTTTAAAAAATCCACGCCTTGGATAGGCCTTGAAAAAATATTCTTTAAAAAATCCACGCCTTGGATAGGCCTTGAAAAAATATTCTTTAAAAAATCCACGCCTTGGATAGGCCTTGAAAAAATATTCTTTAAAAAATCCACGCCTTGGATAGGCCTTGAAAAAATATTCTTTAAAAAATCCACGCCTTGGATAGGCCTTGAAAAAATATTCTTTAAAAAATCCACGCCTTGGATAGGCCTTGAAAAAATATTCTTTAAAAAATCCACGCCTTGGATAGGCCTTGAAAAAATATTCTTTAAAAAATCCACGCCTTGGATAGGCCTTGAAAAAATATTCTTTAAAAAATCCACGCCTTGGATAGGCCTTGAAAAAATATTCTTTAAAAAATCCACGCCTTGGATAGGCCTTGAAAAAATATTCTTTAAAAAATCCACGCCTTGGATAGGCCTTGAAAAAATATTCTTTAAAAAATCCACGCCTTGGATAGGCCTTGAAAAAATATTCTTTAAAAAATCCACGCCTTGGATAGGCCTTGAAAAAATATTCTTTAAAAAATCCACGCCTTGGATAGGCCTTGAAAAAATATTCTTTAAAAAATCCACGCCTTGGATAGGCATTGAAAAAATATTCTTTAAAAAAATCCACGCCTTGGATAGGCATTGAAAAAATATTCTTTAAAAAATCCACGCCTTGGATAGGCCTTGAAAAAATATTCTTTAAAAAATCCACGCCTTGGATAGGCCTTGAAAAAATATTCTTTAAAAAATCCACGCCTTGGATAGGCCTTGAAAAAATATTCTTTAAAAAATCCACGCCTTGGATAGGCCTTGAAAAAATATTCTTTAAAAAATCGACACCTCTTTGTTGGAGCCTTGAAAAAATATTCTTTAAAAAATCGACACCTCTTTGTTGGAGCCTTGAAAAAATATTCTTTAAAAAATCGACGCCTCTTTGTTGGAGCCTTGAAAAAAATATTCTTTAAAAAATCCACTCCTCTTTGTTGGACTCTTGAAAAAATATTCTTTAAAAAATCCATGCCTCTTTTGGACCCTTTATAAAATATTCTTTAAAAAATCCATGCCTCTTTTGGACCCTTTATAAAATATTCTTTAAAAAATCCACGCCTCTTTGTTGGAGCCTTGAAAAAATATTCTTTAAAAAATCCACGCCTCTTTGTTGGAGCCTTGAAAAAATATTCTTTAAAAAATCCACGCCTTAGGTGGACCCTTGAAAAAATATTCTTTAAAAAATCCACGCCTTAGGTGGACCCTTGAAAAAATATTCTTTAAAAAATCCACGCCTTAGGTGGACCCTTGAAAAAAAATTCTTTAAAAAATCCACGCCTCTTTGTTGGAGCCTTGAAAAAAAATTCTTTAAAAAATCCACGCCATTTGTGGGTGCTTGAAAAAATATTATTTAAAAAATCCACGCCTTAGGTGCACCCTTGAAAAAATATTCTTTAAAAAATCCACGCCTTAGGTGGACCCTTGAAAAAATATTCTTTAAAAAATCCACGCCTTAGGTGGACCCTTGAAAAAATATTCTTTAAAAAATCCACGCCTTAGGTGGACCCTTGAAAAAATATTCTTTAAAAAATCCACGCCTTAGGTGGACCCTTGAAAAAATATTCTTTAAAAAATCCACGCCTTAGGTGGACCCTTGAAAAAAAATTCTTTAAAAAATCCACGCCTCTTTGTTGGAGCCTTGAAAAAAAATTCTTTAAAAAATCCACGCCATTTGTGGGTGCTTGAAAAAATATTATTTAAAAAATCCACGCCTTAGGTGCACCCTTGAAAAAATATTCTTTAAAAAATCCACGCCTTAGGTGGACCCTTGAAAAATTTTTCTTTAAAAAATCCACGCCTTAGGTGGACCCTTGAAAAAATATTCTTTAAAAAATCCACGCCTTAGGTGGACCCTTGAAAAATTTTTCTTTAAAAAATCCACGCCTTAGGTGGACCCTTGAAAAAATATTCTTTAAAAAATCCACGCCTTTGGTGGACCCTTGAAAAAATATTCTTTAAAAAATCCACGCCTCTTTGTAGGACCCTTGAAAAAATATTTTTTATTAATTTTTTATCCTGCCCTGCAAATCACTGTCTTCATAAAACCCAGGGAATTAATTTCCCTGTGTTTTTCTGTCATTGGGAAAAAGGGGATGTTTTACCCTAAAAATTCCCCCTTTCGAAGTCACGAAAGGCAGTGGGGGTTGTTGTTCGCTTGTTAATGAAACTACAACCCTTAGCGGAGTGTTCGTGACAAAAAACCTGTAACAAAGAAAGCCGGCAATAATACAACAACAACTACTTACAACTAAATAATGATAACAGAAAACATGACAAGAAAGCAAAGTAGCAAAACAAGGGAAGATATACCCAAATAGGAGAGGGTGGAAATACGAAACACACGCCAAAAAGGAAAACCGAAACCAAAATAGCGATAACGCCGATATGATGAAAACGATTACGTTTACATTGACGATAATAAGGGTGGTTGGTTGTTGGTCCGTCCTGACGTTCTGAATTCATATTGGGACTTTGTAGTTAGTTGTCAGTCGGACAGTTCAGTTAGCTGATAGTACGTGGAAGTAAAAGGAACCAAAAGATTCGAACCGGATCAAGTGTTGCGGAATAGAAAAAAATTAGATGTAGTTGTTATTTTTTTATCAGAAAAAATATTGAGGTGCACAAATACACTCACGTTTAAATGGAATATGTTTTGGTGTAAATAAATATTCGAAAAGAAATGAAAATGTTTAGAAAACATTAAAAAAAAATAAAAAAATGTTTTAGTTAGAAAAAATTCTTATTGGAATTAATTTTTTGCACTTGTCTTGTTCCCGAAGCGGATAATAATTTTTGTTCGCCCCCAAAAAACACACACATATGTTTGTATGTACATACATAATAGAAGAACAAGCATAAGAAATTATTAAGTAGAAAAAAATCTACGAAGAAAGAGAGGAAGAATACGAGGAGGAGAAGGAGCAGAAAACATAAGGTGGAAAAAAGTAAAACCGCGAAAAGCCACCCCGCACAGAACATCAGAAAAAAACCACAACCCGGTCTAACTTCACCACCCACCCACAAAAACACCCCCCTCCTCCCAAACCGACCCCTCACAACATTCAATGACTCCAGCCATTCATTTCATTTATCGCCAATCCGGAAATTCTGTCTGAATGATTATCGTGTTGCTGTTATTCTTCAAATCCATTTGTCTCTACTGTCAACGTCTGGTTCTGCACATTCACGACCGATGGATAAATCCGAAAAACGTACGCCTCATTAAAGAAGCTGCCGAAGCGAAGGGATCGAAATTCCTTTTGGAAGATTATCGTCAATCCCGTAAATCGAAACGCCGTCGACATACCGGGGGATCCCATACCGCGTCTGGTTATACACCCTCCACAGCTGCCTCCACCGTTCTCAGTTCCTTAGGCACCCGGGCAGAAAATTGTCGTTTTTGTGCCAACACTCCGCAGGGCTATTGTCGTCATCATTTCCATTTGCAGGAACTGCAGGTCCACAAACAACAACAATCAATTTGGTGTCCTCTAAGTGGTGGGCTGCTCAATCGTAGCGTGGAATACAAGCAATTGAGGAAAATCAAGCGTGAACTTAAAAGGACCCTACATCAGCAACAGAGATCGGCAGCCGCATCCGCAGCAGATCAGGCACCGGGCCCATTATATCATTCAATACCACAAGTGGATGCGGAGGAATCCATATATGCGGACATAGGTGACTTGAACTATTCACCATCTTTACAGGATTCGGGGTATCAAAGTATAACGCTAACAAATCAAAACTCAACACCCTCCACTCCGCCGTCAGCACAAGAAGAATATCAGGAAGTAAATCAAGCGGAATTGCAAGAAATTCCGTTACAATCGTCCCAGGAATTTTTGGATTTACCCACACCCAGCGAGTCCTTGGTGGAGACCACCTACAGCTTTGGAACCTGCCCGGAAACGCCACGAACCCCATCACCCTCGCTGCCTAGGGTAACATCACAACAGAGTTTTGTATCCTGCAGTGGTTCATCAATATCGACATCATATTTGTGAGAGGAAAGTAACCAGGGTGAGTAAGTGGTTATATTTTGAATAATCCAATCCAAAGAATATTTTTAAGAGTCCACCTAAGGCGTGGATTTTTTAAAGAACATTTTTCCAAGGGTTCACCTAAGGCGTGGATTATTTAAAGAATATTTTTTCAAGGATCCAACTAAGACGTAGATTTTTTAAAGAATATGTTTTCAAGGGTCCAACAGAGGCGTGGATTTTTTAAAGAATATTTTTTCAAGGGTCCAACTAAGGCGTGGATTTTTTAAAGAATATTTTTTCAAGGGTCCATCTATGGCGTGGATTCTTTAAAAAATATTTTTTCAAGGTTACAATTAAGGCGTGGATTTTCTAAAGATTTTTTGAAAGGTCCACCTAAGGCGTGGATTTTTTAAAGAAGATTTTTTCAAGGGTCCTTCTAAGGCGTGGATTTTTTAAAGAAAATTTTTTCAAAGAATATTTTTTCAAGGGTCCATCTAAGGCGTGGATTTTTAAAGAATATTTTTTCAAGGGTCCACACTTAAGGAGTGGATTTTTTAAAGAATATTTTTTCAAGGGTCCACACTTAAGGAGTGGATTTTTTAAAGAAGATTTTTTCAAGGCTCCATCCAAGGCGTGGATTTTTTAAAGAATATTTTTTCAAGGGTCCATCTAAGGCGTGGATTTTTTTAAAGAATATTTTTTCAAGGGTCCAGCTAAGGCGTGGATTTTTTTAAAGAATATTTTTTCAAGGGTCCAACTAAGGCGTGGATTTTTTAAAGAATATTTTTTCAAGGGTCCATCTAAGGCGTGGATTTTTTAAAGAATATTTTTTCAAGGGTCCATCTAAGGCGTGGATTTTTTAAAGAATATTTTTTCAAGGGTCCATCTAAGGCGTGGATTTTTTAAAGAATATTTTTTCAAGGGTCCACCTAAGGCGTGGATTTTTTAAAGAATATTTTTTCAAGGGTCCATCTAAGGCGTGGATTTTTTAAAGAATATTTTTTCAAGGGTCCATCTAAGGCGTGGATTTTTTAAAGAATATTTTTTCAAGGGTCCATCTAAGGCGTGGATTTTTTAAAGAATATTTTTTCAAGGGTCCACACTTAAGGAGTGGATTTTTTAAAGAAGATTTTTTCAAGGCTCCATCCAAGGCGTGGATTTTTTAAAGAATATTTTTTCAAGGGTCCATCCAAGGCGTGGATTTTTTAAAGAATATTTTTTCAAGGGTCCAGCTAAGGCGTGGATTTTTTTAAAGAATATTTTTTCAAGGGTCCAACTAAGGCGTGGATTTTTTAAAGAATATTTTTTCAAGGGTCCATCTAAGGCGTGGATTTTTTAAAGAATATTTTTTCAAGGGTCCATCTAAGGCGTGGATTTTTTAAAGAATATTTTTTCAAGGGTCCATCTAAGGCGTGGATTTTTTAAAGAATATTTTTTCAAGGGTCCATCTAAGGCGTGGATTTTTTAAAGAATATTTTTTCAAGGGTCCATCTAAGGCGTGGATTTTTTAAAGAATATTTTTTCAAGGGTCCATCTAAGGCGTGGATTTTTTAAAGAATATTTTTTCAAGGGTCCATCTAAGGCGTGGATTTTTTTTCAAGGTTTAAAATAGGCGCGAATTTTTTAAAGATTTTTTCAAGGGTCCATCTAAGGCGTGGATTTTTTTTTCAAGGTTTAAAATAGGCGCGGATTTTTTAAAGAATATTTTTTTTCAAGGTTTAAAATAGGCGCCAAATTACAGCCACCTCGATGGCGGATATGCGCCTATATCATTGAAATTACTGAAAATTGGGATGGGGGTTAGGTTAAAATGTGGACTTTTTTCTGATATGGCCACACTGTCTGCAAAGATGTTCTAACCCAGCCAGTTCGGGACCATTATATGGGAGTCTATGTCAAAATATCGATCAATAGCAGATATTTTCTGCAACAATGTTCTCAACCTCCAATAATCCGGAAAGCCAAATTTTCAGCCACTTCGGAGGGGGCCTATGGCATAAGGGCTATAACTTTCAAAATACCGAAAATTGGGCAGTACCTTTATATGTGCTCAGGATATCTCAGCCGGTGAACCATAGGTGAGCTGGAGAAACCAGTAACACAAACATTGGTAAGCTAGAGGGCTATCGATAAACTTACAGAACCATTACTAAGCTAAAGACACATAGACGAGCTTGAAAACCAAAAATGAGCTGCGGTTCTCTAGGTGACCTGGGTAAACATAGATTAGCTACAAATGAGCTAAAAACCCAAGGTGATCTATTTAACCCTAAATGAGCTAGTCATAGGTGAGCTAGGAAACCATAGCTGAGCTTGTGAACCATAGGTAAGCTAGTGAACTAGTGAACCTTAAGTGAGCTCGGGAATCAGAGGTGAGCTAGGGAAGCATAGGTAAACTAGGGAACCATAAGTGAGCTAGGGAACCATAGGTAAACTAGAGAACCATAGGATATTTATTGGCCCAAAGGTGAGCATGAAAACTATAGGTGAGCTAGTGAACCATAGGCAAGCGCGTGAATCATAGATGAGCTAGTCAACAATAGGTAAGCTAATGAACCAAAGGTGAGCTAGGGAACCATAGATGAGCTAGGGAACCATAGTTGAGCTAGGGAACCATAGGTGAGCTAGGGAGCCATAGGTGAGCTAGGCAACCATAGGTTAGCTAGTGAATCATAGATGAGTTAGTAAACCATTAAGTGAGCTATATAGCTTTAAGTGTGCTACATAACAACAGAGGATCTAGGTGAGTTGATCTATAGAACCGTAGATGAGCGGGAGAACCATAGCTAGAAAACCCTAGGTGAGGTTAAGATCACAAGGCGTACTGGATATGCCAACGAGGACTAGTGATCGATGTAGAACTATAGGCACATAGCTGAGCTAGGATAAAAAGGGTAGGTGAGTTGGCGATCCTTACTTGAGCCATGGAACCATAGAAGTAACAGTAATGTCTGGGCAAAAGCTCTATCTTAAATATTGCGAGCTCTATCGTGAACTCAACAGACAGGCGGACATAGCTAAATCGACATAGAATTTTATTATGACCAAGCATATATATCTTTGAAAAGTATTCATTGAAATAGACACGTCAGTCTAGGCGTTGAACAAATACTGGCCTGTGGTAGGTCTTGAAAAAATAGTCTTTAAATAAGGGCTTCGATTTTTTTAATCTACGACTGGGCCCTAAAAAATATTTTTTTTAAAAAATCAACACCTGAACATTTGTTAATGCAGACCTGAATTAATATTCCTTAAGATATTCACGCATTAGTGGACCTCGAAACACTTATTAAGCCCTTTGAAAAAAAATATCCTTA
>NW_026881823.1:0-36515 GCF_032173495.1 Musca vetustissima
TAGAGAACTAATTTAGCCCAAGTGGGCTAAATTAATGAACTGTGTGCATATTCTCAAAAGGAACCATGGGTCTATCTCGATTCCTTTTGCCTGTTACAAACATATGCACAAAGACACACTGTACCACAGTGTGGTGAAGGGTATAACAAATAAGAGGGTGTCAGTTGGTGTTGCCGACGGATATATTTCCTCAGTCTATGGTTTGCGTAGGTCTACGTAATTACACACATTTTTTATTATTTCTTATATAATCTATATGTGAAACGGAACAACTCAATTTTTATCCAAATTATGTATTTTATTTACAATAGTGTAAACACTTAGCTCATTTAACATTTAAATATTTGAACTTAACAGTTACTTATTAAAATCCTCTATAAATAGTACCATAAAATTACATCTCTGACTCTAATACTTTTTTATACAACCAATACTGGACAAGAATCTCGCTTCTCATAAATAATACCTAAGCTGAATCTAATTTCAATAAAATCACTCCGAATCCGACTCTCATTCGTTTAGCATACACTGAAAGTTTAAGATCTATAAGATGGACGCCGATCATAAGCTGGAAGTAATTTCTAAACGAGTGTAAAAGTATAAATTTAAATCTTTTTCTTTCGGATGAAGCCATATGAGACCCATCACGAGCTGCTTTATTGACGCCCAACATGAAGCCTGCTTCATTGAAGAGTTTATCATCTGTGCCGAGGTACCAGAAGACGTTGCTTTATAGATCGGATAGTCCGTTCGAATGTTGTTATAAATTACATTTTCACCAATAGAAGGTATGAATGTGTACCTTTCATATTATGGGGGCTTCAATTATGCACAATCGATTTTTGAAACTACTCATTCAATAGATGGCGATGACGGCAAGTGTTTGCCAGTGCTGCCAAATGTAGGGAAAATCATCGGCATTTTAAATTCTTCATAACTTTTTCGTAATGATGCAGAAATACGACAAAAAATGTGGCCTGAAACTGAAGCGTCATCAGAGCCATCTACTGCGGGGCATGGCTTATATCAGATACAGCAGTAATGAAAGCCCTTCATTCGAAACGTATAACTTTTGAACTGATGATCGCATCTACGAGAGGGGTGTCATATAAAAGCGTAAATAATCTACTTTGCTATGGCAACCAAAAATCTATAAGATGCATACTCGAGACTATCAATATCTATTAATATTCAAAGGTTATAAAGAATGTAAATTGCCGTAGAGTTTCTTTTTACATAGCAACCCCGGCAAACACTTGTAGTCATCGACATCTATTGCTTGAGTATATCCAAAAATGGATCATGCAAAATTTAAGACTAACTGTTTTTAGGGTACGAAGAATGATTAAAATACGCCCTTCCGCACGAATACGCACGGGCGAGAATTCGCCGTAGAGTTCCTTTTTACATAGCAACCCTGGCAAACACTTGTAGTCATCGACATCTATTGCTTGAGTATATCCAAAAATGGATCATGCATGCATAAGGGTACGAAGAATGATTAAAATACGCTCTTTCGCACGAATACTCACGGGCGAGAATTCGAATGTTTTCAATTTATGCATGCACAAGCATTTGTATTCTCTCGCGAATGTTCGCATTGTACCAAAAATTCACGAACGATAAAATTTCGCTGCAATCGTCGATTCATTCTTTCGCGAGCATTTGTTCCTGAAGAACATTCTTTTGAAAAACTAAAAAAACAAATGTTCGCGAATTCTCGCGAGCACTGTTTGAAAACAAGAACAATCAAAAATATCATAAAAAGTAAACACACAAACAACGAAAGAATGTGTGTGTGTGTAGCAGAAAGTGTGTGGAATAACAAAACACATATCCAACACTATTGAGTTCACAACCGTTTGTTGTTGCCGTTTTGAGCATTCGCGAGAATTCGGGAATGTTTGTTTTCATTCGTGAGAGAATTTCAGAAAGAATTTCAACCACCAAACAAAACGAACGAACGTTGTTGTGTGCTCTCACTCGTTTGTTCGTGCTCGGGCGACCATTCTTTGGCGAATGTTCGTTTGGTAAATAATTTATCGAAATAAATTCATTTTTAAAATGAGCACAAAACAACTCCCGATCATGTAGCTCATCTCGAAAGAGAAATTAATAAAACATTTACATGAATGATCTTCGCCCTAAAAAGGCATAAAAACAAAACTCAAAAATTCAGCTTGAGCCCGGCTGGGATTTGAACCCTGGTTCCCATGGCATCTGTTGGTGTCCGGCGCCTTAGCGTTCAAAGCAACCTCCTTATCTTCCTAAGGTTGCACAATATGCAGTTGCATACCATTGAAGAAAAATATTGTAGTCTGTATGGAAAAAAGTCCGTCACTACAAGAAAAATCTGGAAAGGGAATGTTCTGGTGTGATGCCAAATGTCCGAACCTTGACACGGTTGAATTTAATTCGTAGATGCAATTTCGCAACAATAGTCGACATAAATACAACTTATCAAGTAAAGACATTTGTAAGCCACATTTCCCAATATGCCTGATGAGCTGCTTAACCAACGGCAAAACGCGTCGCATAGTGGTGGGAATGTAGTATCTCTCTGGCTTTCCTTTTCATTGCAACTCCCGATCATGTAGCTCATCTCGAAAGTGAAATTAATAAAAAAAGAATGTCTATTGATCCATTGGCGAACGAATTTTTGCGCAAACTTTTTTTTTTGCCATGAAAGTTTGGATGATTTCGGTTAGCCAGACGGACGAATATTCGGAGCATATTCGTTTCAGAAACATGCGGTTTAAAACCAATATTTCGATGAGGCCCATCCCCTCATTAGCATAAGGCTAATGAATCAAAGAATCCATGACGAATAAATAATTTCTGCAGAGGAGTCTCTTATATTAATTAATTTTATTTAGATTTCACTTAATTTATTCATTTTATTTAGCGTTTACACTTTTGCTTTCAATCATACTTAGGTAATGTGTGTGTTCGAATGTTCTACCATTAAATTGAAATTCTTTCTGACATTCTCTCACGAATGAAAACAAACATTCCCGAATTCTCGCGAATGCTCAAAACGGCAACAACAATAACAACAAACGGTCGTGAACTCAATAGTGTTGGATATGTGTTTTGTTCTTCCACACACTTTCTGCTACACACACACATTCTTTCGTTGGTTGTGTGTTTACTTGTTTATGATATTTTTGTTTGTTCTTGTTTTTAACAGTGCTCGCGAGAATTCGCGAGCATTTATTTTCTGAGTTTTTTCAAAAGAATGTTCTTCAGGAACAAATGCTCGCGAAAGAATGAATCGACGATTGCAGCGAAATTTTATCGTTCGCGAATTTTTGCTACAATGCGAACATTCGCAAGAGAATACAAATACTTGTGCATTCATTGTAACTTTATCATTCGAGATAAATTGAAAACATTCGAATTCTCGCCCGTGAGTATTCGTACGAAAGAGCGTATTTTAATCATTCTTCGTACCCTGAAAAAAGTGAGTCTTAAATTTTGCATGATCCATTTTTGAAAAGGGCTGTTCCTAGAATGAAGGCAAATGTCTAACTTTGACAAATTTGAATTTAATTCGCATATGTAAGTTTCGCATCAGGGCGGAATAAATGCAAGTTATCAACGTACGACCTCTGTAAAGCCACATAGCCCAATATGCCTGATGAGCCGCTTAACCAACGGCGAAATGCGTCGCATAATGGTGGGTACGTAGGTCCTTCTCCTGTATTTCCTTTTCATTGCAAAACTTAGATCATCAAGCTCGACTCGAAAGAGTATAAATAATCACTTAAAATTTATTTTTTTTAAGGTTTGATGTCAGTTACGTCCCTCTGACTTGATATTTTCTGAAACAAAAGAACGTAACTACAACACAATTGTAGTACAACAAAGTGAATAATAATCATCCGATTATTAATTATCATATTTTCGTCAGATTTTTTGTAAATGGTGCATTAAAGCAAATTTATTTGTTTCGATTTGCACGACATTTGCAGAGCGTACTGAATTGAGTCCAGGGGGGTTATTCTGTTGTGCGATGCGTGAGAAAAATTGTAACGCTTCGTGTAATTGGTACTCTCTAATTCGTTTTCGTATCACCGCACTCTGTGATACGAAAACGCATATCAAACTCGTTCGTTAAGCGCAAATATCTTGCGTTAACAAAATAGCAAACGCAAAGGAAGCGAAACATATAAGTAAGCTCAATTAAATTTTTTATTTATATATAAATTGTAAATTATTTTAAGTAAAAGGCAGTTGCACACTCAGCAACGTCAGTTCCTAACTTAAGTAGATTTTAAGGGGCAACACAGTGATTTGGCAAAGGGACAGTTGCAGAGTTCAAATGCGAAACAACGCGCCAACAATTTGTGGACATAACTGTCCGATGACCTCAATTCAAATTGACCTCCTGTAAAAGATGTCGGTGGTTGGAAAAAGTAATGTATTATATTTTTTTTATATAAAATGTGAAACTCTGTGTGCATATTTACAGGTTGGTGTTGATAACCACCTTGTCCAAGCAATTTCAAAGCAGCGGATTCTTTTATTGGAGTTGGAATTGTTGTGGATCTATTTGGAAAGACGAGCGTTTAATAAATACATAAACGAATCTTTATTGAGACGAACATTTTTTATAAATCTATAAAAATTAAATATTTGAAAACGTTTGTCACATAATTCGTACTTCTATTTTAATACCCGTGCTCACTTAAGGAGAATATATTTGATCGATCTCATAAAATTCTTTTTTTGTTTTTAATTCGTTCATTATTTTTGTTTAAAAAAACAATCGTTCCATACAAAAATATGTTTTCATTTAAAATTTTTTGACGTTTCCTTCTGTCATTCTTCGTTATTGTTTACATTGTGGCGACAGTGTTGCCCTATTTTCGATTTAGTTTGCGAATGCGTTTGCGTGAGCGTTACAGAGTACCAAATTGCACTCTTAACGCTTTTAGCTTTCGCATCGCACTTGCTTTCGCAACGCAATACAGAGTAACCCCCAGAATGATGTGTGCAAAGTTTCATGAAACCGGTTGAGATTTCGATATAGCTCCCATATACATTTTCTACCGATTTTATGTAAATGTTGCACTAAATACATTAAATATTTCTGCGATAGCGATAAAAATTTGCATAAGGCACTTTTCCACCCAGTGGGGGAAAAAATACCTAATTATAGCTGATTCGTTAAAAATTAAGATAAACCTTAAATTTGGGGTACCGCTATATAGGGCACGATTTATCTCATTTTCAATTCCAAACATCTAAGAAGTAACATTAATATAAGTTCAGAATTTCTATCTCCAACATTGCGAGCTTTAGTTTTTTACAGGAGTGAATTAAGACTTCTAAAAGTGAAAATTTTATTATGGAGCCGTCTACTTCAGGTGTTTGAGCATATGACAAATATTTGTTTGTTTGGATAAATGTTTTGGAAATATTAAAAAAAATAGTAATAGGGAAATTGCTCCAACAATGAGGTATTTTTAATGTTTGTATTGGATTTCAACTGAATTATCGGTGAAACTTAGTAAAATTGCTCATATTTTCATAAAATATGAAGAAAATTGTTTTGCCTTTTTGTTGCATTTTTTGACTTATTAAAGAATTTGTAAAATAACTCAGCTAAATGAAGAATCTCAGGAAGCCAGAAATAAGGACTTCAAAAACTATTGGGAGCACTTTTCCCGTAAATTCAGTAGGGAAAATACAATAGAGGACGTCTTTAATAGATTTCTTTTAAGTTCAGATCCATTTATTACGAGCAAGAGGAAGAGTTGTATGAAATACAGCAAATGCCTCAGACTGCACTTATTCCAAAAGGAAAATGATAATAGTGAGGAAGATGATGAAGATTATTTTAACGAATTGTATGAAGTAAATGATTATTATTAAGTAAATTAATTTTATAATGGTTGTGAAGTAAATTATGATTATGAAATTAATAATACTGTTAAAATTAATGAAATGAAGTAAATTAAAAGCCGTACAATTATATATTTTAAATTATTTTTTTCCTGTAATGGTTGTTTGTTTTATATTTTTTATACTATGGTTTTTGTTTATGAATATTGATCAATAAGATATAATAGTATTTTCTAATGTAACTTTTTTTTAATATGTGGAATTATGGAATTTGAAGAAAAAATCGGTTTTTAATTTTAAATCATGGGTATATAAATACAGACTAAATATTTATTACTTTTTATTTCTTTGAGAACAATTTTTTTCTCTAAGCACATTATGTATGCTCTAATTTTCATTTGCATTTCCTAATTTATCGTTTTTCTTTGAAAAGTTATAGCAAAAATTGTGATATAAGACCACTTTTTCCAAAATACAAAAAAGGCCATAAAATATTAAAACAACATTTTTTCTAATTTTGCTTTTTTATGTATTTATGAAATTATTAAGGAACAAATTAATAAGTAATTTCCGTCAATAAATATATTGTTATATGCACAAAAAATATTATGGAATGTTAACAAATTAATTACACTGTGAGACAAAATTGAGATCATTGTCTGGGGTTGGAAAATTCCTGAGTTCGAAGATATGATATGATTTTTTTTTTTTTGCTGGCGACCCTCTTTTTATATCATGTGTGTATTTCTTGACATTAAATAAAAATTGCACAGAAAGCTGTATTTTAACGCTAGGCATTATTTTGTAGCCCTATTAACTTTATTGTGATCTGAATTTCAAACTTACAGAGAAGGCGTGTCAATGGCAATTGCAACCTCACAGTGAAAAATATCCACCGGTATTTTTTACCACTTAATAGCGGTTAAAAGTCAATTTCCTCATGGAATATGAAGTTAAATATTGTAACAGACATTTTTATACCCTTCACCACACTGTGGTACATGGTATTGTGTCTTTGTGCATATGTTTGTAACAGACAAAAGGAAACGAGATAGACACATGGTTCCCTTTGAGAATATGCATAGAATCACTTTTTAAGGGAACCCCCCCATTCTCGATTTTTTATTTTTAAGAATTTAAATGGGCTGGTAAATGAATACCAATTCTTGTTAAGGTTTGTAACTTTGCACATATATATTTGAAGATTTAAAAAAGAAGAAAAATAATTTACAAAAAATTTTTGTTGTTGTTTTTTGTGATTAAAGAAAAGTCCTTATTTTTGATGGCGGGCATGATAACTCCTCACTGGAACATCAGAATCCGAAAATTCCAACGGTGTTAGAAAGGGTACATGTCTGGCTCTCGTATGAACTAGGATTATGGACTTCGCTCTAAAATTAACAAAATGGCGGACCTTTGAAAAAATATTTTTGGAAAATCGCCGATTTTTGAACAAAAAACAAGTTAAAAAAATAAGGAAGATCTTCACCGATTGGCTTTATCCTAGTTCATACGATAACTATACACTCACAGAGAAACGTGTACAAATTTGGAATCGATTGGGTTATTAGTTTTTGAGTTATCGCGCCCGCCATTCACAAAAGAGAACAACGCGTTTAAAGTTTGAGAAGCCCTTTAGCCGTCACTTAAGGCTGACACAATAAATCGGCTATATCTTCAAGAGTTCTTGAGATTTTCCCTTGAAATTTTGTAAAGACATTCTTGAATTAGTGAAGATTCGAATTATATCAAAACAATTTTTGACCCCGAGAATGGGGGGGGCCTTAAGTCGATTTATGCATGTCCGTCCGTCCCTCCTCCTGTCCGTCTGTCCATGTTAAATTCTAAACAAAGTACAGGTCGCATTTTTGATTCGAATTGTATGAAATTTGGCACAGCTCATTTATTTGACCCAAGGACGAACCCTATTGAAATTGGAAAAAATCGGTTCAGATTTAGATTTAGCTTCCATATATATTTTCGTCAGATTTTAGGTAAATAGTGCACCCAAGTCCCTATATATCCATCGATTTTAACGAAATTTGACATAACGTACTGAATTAATCCTAGAACAATGTGTGCTAAATTTCGTGAAAATCGGTTCAGATTTAAATATAGCTCCCATATATTGTGCACCAAAGTCCCTATATATCTTTCGATTTGCACGGAATTTGACAAAGCGTTTAATTAAGTCTTAAGTCATCAACTCTTCATCAAAGATGAACAGTTGATGAAGAGTTGCGATTCCATTTTCTACACTTTGGAAGGTGCGATATAGAGCAAATTTTAAATTTAATTTTAAGAGATTCTTCCGAAGCTTCCTTTAAAAAAATCTATCCAATTTTGCAAACATTTTCATTTACTTACCCCAATAAAAACATAGGTATTTAATAGAATTTGTCCAAGATTGTAGAGTTGTATTAGGCGCTTAATTTCAAATGGTCTCCGCTTGGCCATTAACACTGGACCGATTTTCTTTACAAACACAACATATGCTGCGATAAGTAACAATACATTTCGGTAACTGTTCACAAAGAATAAATGGTGCATTCGTGGATCTGTAAACACAAAATTTCACATAAATCACAAAAATGCATCGTTTTAACACCATCCATGTCCTTTAATTACCATTGCCTGCTAGTTCAAAATGCGATTTTAAATTCCAATAGATTAATTTCAATATCAACATGTTGCTTTTTCTTTTTTTGTATACGGAAATTTCACAGCCCGAAAAAAAACTTCTGTTCCGAATAGAGCCTTCAACTTGACTGATCGATTAGAGTCGGTCACATGCGCTTGGGTAACAAATAAAGAGTATTGAACTTGATAATGGAAACAGGCAGACAATCGGGCTAGTTTACAAAAAATAATGATATGCATTCTTGAAACCAATTAAGGCAGGGGAGGGGGAATAAAACAGCAATGGAATTTGACGAAACACTCAATAGGTAATGGCGGCAACAATGTGTGCGTATTTTAAAAAGGCCTGCAAACGAATGTTACCTGAGCTCATGTAAATATTCAAAAAAAAAAAGAAAATAAATAAATAAAATAAAGAATTCAACATTTGAATTAGAGTTCACTAACAATGTTGCAGGTTTATATACAAATGAATACTAAATTTACTGTTGAAATATTTCGAATTTTAGTAAAATTACGAATCATTGCGTTGTGGCGTTTCAATTGCTTGCAGTTAAAATGGAAAAATATTAATCTTGAAACGTGAATGAACAGATGTGCTAGACAAATCGCCGAGTATTGAACTCCTTCCGAATGAACAATGTGGGATATTGTCGAACCTATAGGACGAGCATACCGGACGAAATATAAATAAGCTTACAGAAAATTATAATTAAACTGAAGTATAATTTCAAACGAAATCAATGGAAACTTTCAGCGAATGTCAGATGTTGAAAAAAAAATTGTGAAAATAAAAAAAATAAAAAAAAAACAAAAGAGGGCATTTGCCTGCTCTCCACGACAATTATATACCATATATTTATCATAAAATTTGGCATAACTAAATCGCAAAGTGGCTGTTATATGTCCTCGATTGCATTACGATATATTGAATCCAAGTTTTGCTGATGGCATAGACTTTTCCATTCACATGATGAACAAGGTGTACAAATGTTCTGTTCGGAAATGTTTACCGTGCCTTTTTTACAGTTTTTCTAATAAACTACAGAATTCTCCAAAGAGAAGAGTTGCTTTAAAAAATAAAATTCACCCCCATGTAACTCGGGAATTATTAAAGTATATGAGCAAAATTGAATATGTTGCTGCAAACTTTTCATGATACTGACATCCAAAGTTCATTTTCGTGAAATCTGTGTCTACTTTTATTAAAAAAATGGGTAAAAACAGGGTGAGACAAACCCTTTAAATTATGCTGACACTTTGAAGAGTTCTCTCTTTTGGATATGTAATATCGATTGAAAGGTGAATATTTTGTGCGATCAAATTTCTAAAAAATAACCTATTTTTTGGCATGTAGGTTGGGTTTGGTGCGTAGGCGTGTGATAAGGCGGGGTTTTTGGAAATTCGTACTAAAAGGTACTTAAAACTGTATGATACGGGTTCGGTTAGATATAGAACTCTGAAATTTGGTATCCAGTTTTGCCTACGATAAGCAAAGTGGTATGTGTGAAAAAATTTGGAATTTAGTACTAAAAGGTGCAAAAAAGTACTACATATTATATTTGAATAGAATCGTTAGATAAACATATCTGAAACTTAGTATATAGCTTAAGCTATTACAAAAAGAATGATGTGCGAAAATATATATATATATTTTTTTTTTTGAAAATTAGTACTAAAATTTTACATAAAAGTACTAAAACTTTATTACAGCGGAACAGTTGGAAGTAGAACTCTAAAAATTGGTATACAGATTTGTCAATGATAAGTGAATCAGAATGTGAGAACAAATTTTGGAAATAAGTACTAAACGTACTATAAAGTGCTAAATATTATACTACGATTGAACAGGTAGGGATAAAATATCTGAAATTTGGCTTGTAACTTAATCTATCACAAACAGAAAGTGGGCAAACATAGTTTTTGGAAATTAGTACTAAAAAGTTATAAATATATGTAGATAGAGATAGAAATGTGAAACTTCACATATAGCTTTAACTATTATAAAAATAATACTATACATAACATTTTATTGGAAATTAGTAGCAAAGTGGTGATAAAAAGTACTAAATAATGAAATACAATGGAACAGGTAGAAATAGAAATCTGAAATTTGGTATGTGGCTTACTCTATTACAAATAGAATGTTATGCATAATTCTTGTGAAATTAGTACAAAAATGTACTAAATACTGTAGTATAATGGAAACGCGGTACGTAGATTTACTATTACAAATACCATTTTAGTACTAATTTTTGAAATTAATACTAAAATAGTACAAAGTATTAAATTATAATGGACAAGTTAGAGATTGAAATCTGAAAATTAGTACAAATAAGAGGGGTTGTTTATTGGAAATTCGTACTAATTGACACTAAAAATACAAAATATTGCAATGTGTGGGAAAAAGTATAATTCTAAAATTCGGTATTTAGCTATGTATATCATAAACAAATGGAATACGCCAAAAAGTTAGTAAATTGTACTTACAGTACGAACAATTACTAAATAGTGTGTACGGTAGAACGGATAAAGATAGGAACCTGTTATTAAACACTTATCTGCAACAATACATACATAAATATTTTCCAGAAATAAGTTCTAATATGTACTAAAAAGAACAATACGTTGTATACGGCGGTACGGGGGATATAGAATTTGGTACAAGGCCTTTTCTATCAAAAAACAATGGTTTTCGCAATTTTGTTTGACATTTCTACTTAAAGTACCAAATATTTTATAGTAGAAATAGAATCCTGAAATTTTGTATGCATATTTAGCTATAACAAATTAAAAAGGTTTTTTTTTTAATTTGTACTAAAATCACTAAATAGTAAAGATATCCGAATTTTAGTATTTATCTTTGACTAAATAATGTGATTTATGGAAATATTTTTCAAAAAAATTTACTAAAAATTGCTGACAGTTACATGAAATATAGTTTCCAATCCCAAATGGATTTACAGCGAATGATTATGTGAATTTTTGTTTAAACTTCCGGTGAAACTATGCAAACAAACCACTGAACACTACAAGTACTAAATTGGTGACACTTTTAAACGCTAATCTTTCTAATTTTCTACAATAACAGCACTGATATTAATTTCCAATGATTTTTTCCAACCACACCAATATATTATACTACATCGACTTCCGATGTAATGAATATGGAGCTGGATCTCTATGTCGAGGTTATACTAAAAATACTGAAAATTTTTTTCCAATGAGGATTTTGTAAAACTTAACGCACTAGAAAACAAAATTTCTGAAATTTTAATGGAAATCTTTCCTATAAACGCAGGTCTCTACATAATAAATAATGAGCTTATACTTCCAATTCGTACTATAAGGGTAGAAAAGTACAAAAACGTACTTCGTGTTTTACCATTAGTATTAAATTACAGAAAGTAACATAAAAGTCTAAAAGCCTTAAAATGATCGGGAAAAAATACACTTGCAAAAATATAAGTAAGTTGTACTCTATTAAGTAGGATAGAAGCATAAACCTTTCAACCTTTCTGTTCAAAATAAATGCGGATTAAATTTATTTATTAAATTTATACTTAATCCAAAAGTGTATTGTGTAGCTAAATTAATGTTTTTTTAACTATAAAAAGATCCGCTAACGACGTAGCGGGCCTATGCTAGTATGTATATATATATACATATTGAACAAATATAGCTAGAATCTTGAAATTTTATATGGAATACAGGTTGTATGAGAATGGTTTTAGAAATTCGTACTTATGTGTATGAAAAGTATTAAACGGCACTAGATTTGGTACACTTTGGATTTGAGTGGACGGAGAAAGTTGGATTCCAGAATTTTAGAATAAAAATTAATGTTATAGGATTGAGGCATGTAGGCAGTTTTGAAATTTCGTAATTATGTGTACTAAATGTTACTAAACTTTGTACAATTTAGATTTGTTTGAACGGATAGAAATTGAAACATGAAATTTCAATTAAGATTACTGGTAGAAACATGATTGAGGTAGTTTAGGAAATTCGTACTTATTGGTAAAAGTACTAAATGTTACTAAATATGGTACAATTTGGATTTGTGTGAAAGGATATGGCTGAGAGGAATTAAAATTACATTTAAATATTTACAGGTGCTTACGTACTCAGATATTATTTAGTAACACATCACCACACTAGAGGCGGAAATATAGCCAGTTATGGTCAAGTACATCGCCTATATTTTTCGGTGATGATCAGATAATAATTTTGGGATGAAGTGGACCGGAAACTTATTTTTTTGCTTTTTATTTTTTATTATTATTTTTTTTTTTTTTGATTCAATCTATTGCCCACAATTGGAAGCGGAACATAACAACACAACCCATGGTGAAGGGAATCTGGATAAGTAATTAAATGGGTTGTACTGAACATTAGTAATATTTGCTGACCTCTAGTCGGTCAAAAGGGTTCCGATATCTCGAAATATTGCCCAAGCTCAGAGTATAGAACCACAAAAAGTTAGATTTTCGTAAAAGATGTGTAGGGTATCATACGGTCGGCCCGTCCGACTATACTGCTCCGCTCACTGGTTATGAATGGATAAAGATGGAGTACTTAATTTTGGAATCAAAATTGCTGTTAGAGTAAAGGATAGAGGTAGTGTTGGAAATTCGAACGTATAAGTACGAAGTGTAATAAATGGTACAAAATATGTTACACTTGGAATTGTGTGAATGGATAGGGCTGGGATTCTGAAATTTATGATTAAAATTACTGTTAGAGTGTAGAACTGAGGAATTTTTCGAAAATCGTACTTACGTCTGCGAAATGTAATAAATAGTACTAAATTTGGATTTTGGTGAACAGATGAGCTGGAATTCTAAAATTTAGACTTACGATTGCAATTAGAAATCAGGATTGAGGTAGTTTTGGAAATTCGTACTTATGAGAAAAGTACTAAATTTGGTACAATTTGGACTTTCGTGGAATTAAGACTACTGTTGTTGTAGTTTTACAAATTCTTACATATGATTATGAAAAGTACTAAATGGTACTAAATTTGGTGCAATACATAACGGGAACCTTTCTTCAAAATGTGAATTCACGCTTAAGTTTTAAAAATCCATGTCTCAATGTTTAGTCTGAAAAAAAAATGTATTTTCATCCACCACTATGTATTTTTTAAATTCTCACAATAATGTGAGCCTCAAAAAAACGCTACATATTTGGATTAGTCTCAAAATAATATTTTTTAATCGGCGCCATATTGTTGAAGCTCAAAAATACACATTTTAAAAATAAAATTAATTCAGGCTTTAAATATATGTATATATATATATATATATATATATTAATCCACGCCATATTGTTGAATAGATTTTTAAAATATATTTTTGGAATACATGCTTTAATGTCTCACAGGACAGTTCGAAAAGTTCTTAGTCTAGCACAAAAAGCGCGGTATAAACCGAAAAAGTTAAGTGTTTTGAAAACATCCATCTCGGTTATGAACACATGTTAAATTTTGTTTCAATCTGGCAACTCTTTTATATAGAACAAAGTTTTCAAGAAAGACGCATCCGCAACTTTTTTACAATGAAGGCATTTCTAATGTTTCCATTGTAAAAAATTCCGGATGCGTCTTTTTTGAACACCTCCCTGCAGTAAAGGTAGTCGACTCTACTTCGATGAATTTACCGACTACCACAATAATACATCGACTACCGGTCAAACTACCAACCATGTTTTTCATTGGCGAATTTTATATGGTGATGGCCGCTTTGGTGATGCCTCACCCTTTTAACTATCAATTGTCGATAAATTCATCGGCAACATTCCGAGTGAGATTTCGTCATTGACAAATCTAAGTAAAAATTGCTACCACTTTTTAGTAAAAAGTGGTCTTATTTCTCAATAAAGGCAAAAAACATAAAAGTACAAAATTAAATATAATGACTTAGTTCACGTAATAATGTAGTTGAAAACTTAACTAATAAATTTTTAAGGTTGGAGACACTACTTTACAAATTACCACTGAGTATTAATATAACCGGTGATGTAGTCGATGAAAATTCATCGTCGATGTAGTCGATGAAAAGTTGCCAGCCAATACTTTGAAACTGCAGGGCTGTTTCTATATGAATGAGTTGCCAGATCGAAACAATGTGTTCATAACAGAGATGGAAGTTTCCAGAACACTTAACTATTTTTGTGCTAGGCTAAGAATTTTCCGAACTGCCCGTGGACTTTTAGCAGGATTTATCCTTAGTAACGTATATTATTTTTTGCCCTCTATAATATGTATTTTCCTTAAATTAAGACAAACATATTTTTTACAATGCAGTTTTTTCTTTATTGCTTGTACTCATTTACATTACTTAGTTTCTATTTGTGTCTATAATATCATTTACTTTTTACCGGTTTCGTCGATTTCGGCTTCTTGACAATATAATTTCTATAGTAGAAATTCGAAAACAATAAAATCATTAAAATATTTTCGACAAATATAACCCAGAGCCAAAAATTTGGCAGGCCGCAGGTGTTGTGTGTGAGAACAATGAACAGTCTGATGGCAAAGTAGAAGAATTGAACCAGTTGGAATGTTGTAAGTCGCGATTTCCATTTGTTTAGGTCCAAATTCAGTTTGAGCGAGGTTAAGAAGTAATAGAAATACATGACAGCATGCACCAGTGCATTTACATAACCAATTACGGAGATATTGGATGCTATAATATAAAAAAGAACATTGTTAGGTTTTTTATTAAATATGTGTTCTTAAAACTAAATTAAAATCGGTAAGGAAAGTATAAAAGTCGGACAGGGCCAGGAGCATCCTTACTGCACTATTTACATAAGAGCACACATATAGAAGATATATCTAAAACTGTACACATTTATGCGAAACTTATGACCTGTTTGATATCATGCTGGAAAAGTTCAAAATAGATGCAAATGTGAACAAAAATTACACTCTGTACACAAAAGAGCATATGCTACTCGCCGACGACAGCGACATAATGGGGCGAACATTGCGAGCAGTAACAGCCACCTTTGAACAAATTGAGAAGGAGTCTGCCAAAATGGGACTCACAGTAAATGGCGAGAAGACCAAGCTTATGGTATCAACGCCCAAGACGTCCAGTAGACTCAAACCAACTGTGGAACTTGAAAACTGCAGCTTCGAGTTAGTAAACGATTTTATATACCTCGGTACAGCCATAACCAAATTTAAAAACCTCAGCTTTGAAATCCGGAGGAGAATTGTGTTGGCCAACAGATGCTACTTGGGGTTGAGTAAGCAACTCAAAAGCAAGGCCACCTCTCACTAGACCAAACTCACACTTTACAAGACGCTGATATTACACGTGCTGTTGTATGGATCTGAAGCAGGGATACTGAAAGATCTATGGAACTTCGACGTAGATAAATATCGTCGTCCAATGAACCATGAGCTATACCATCTATTCTCGGACATCGACATTATCAGGCGGATAGAGTAGCAGCGACTACGTTGGCTAGGTCATGTTGTCAGGCATATAAAAGCGAGCCAAGTTAAAGTTCACGCAGAAGGGGAAGGCCACGAATCCGATGGAAAGATCAAGTAAAAAACAACATCTCGGAACATGGTCATTCAAATTGGATGAGAAACGCACAAAACCGACGCGCTTGGAAATCTTTAAGCTCGGCTTATGGAACAACCATTCTGTCACAAGCCAGCTAAGTAAGTAAAAGATAATTTGAAACAAGGTACGGAAAAAGGTGGATTTGGGATACATGTTTGAGGAATGTAAGGAATATTTTGGAGAAAAAGATTAGAAGCATGCCAAGTCTAAAAATGCTTTACAAAGAGTATGCGGAAAAAATCATACATTTTGGTAAAATCTATGACGGCAAGGTTGTAAGCTGTAAAAAATAACAAGGGAAGACGGCTAGTAACTATAAACAAATCAGTTTTTTTAAAAAAAAATATTATCTTGAATATCTTTCGCTGTGAGTCATCTTTTCCGAATAATGGTTTCCGGAGTAACAATTTACTCCATAAGATAATTTTTTTTTTTTATTTTACACGAAAAACATTTGGTTCTTTTTACCGATAATCATCAAGACATCCATTCGAATCAGGAGTTCAGATCGCCTTCGCCATGGAAATTTGGTGATGGTCGGCTGATAATAAAGCTTTCGGTCCATTTTATGCTCGAAATATCATACAATCATCGTCAAAAATTATAGGCGTCGACGTGTCCATAACCGGAACCGCAAGCAACATTTCCTACCCATCAGCGCTACATTTCCGCACTATTGTGTGGTAATAGTAATACTACACAATATCAGAATACCTAGACCACCTTTAATATTTATATATAACAATCTTATCCCGGTACATACGGCCATACAAAATTGGTAGAACTTCAACCACTCCTCTTGAATATACTGTCAACTTCTCGGGTCTATGTTCTTCGGGAGTAAATATATACCCCATAGAATGCAATTTTTGCCACTTTTCACACAAAAGTCAGGGCCCATTTCACCCGCTGAATATTGACCGATCTTTATCAAAACAGACACGCTTATTACTTGGTCTGATCTCGTTATTTATGCAAAATTTCGTTATGTTCGGGTCATAATTGTGGCCTCTAGAGCCACCAGAAAAACAGACAATAATAACGTTTTTGGTCCATTTCATCCTTTAAATATTAACCGATCATTACCAAGTAGGGACAACCCGACTGCTTGCAAATTATAATGGACAGACGGACGGCATACATGTCTAAATCGACTCAGCTAGTCGGGAATATACTTAAAGGTAGGTCTATAATACCCTGACAACATAGTTGTGTAGGGTATAAGAACCAAGTGAATACTTTCGACTGTGATCACTGTATATACACCATATAATGCACATTTTGCAATTTTTATTCAAACACCAAAGTTTTGGTTCATTTGACTTCCTAAACATTGGTCGATCTTCATAAAAAAATAATTTTTCGTACGTATACGTTAAGCAGGTTCCTTGCCCGTTTAAAAGTTCGTGATATTCACCCTATTATTGATGTGTTTCAGATCTCTAATTATTGACAAAGACCTTTGTATTACAAGAATTCTTACCAAACAAAACATTCATGTATAAAAAGCTACCCCATATCATGGTGGCATGATGGTAGACATGCAACAGCGAGATGTGGCTATATTTTTTCGTTAGCACAAAGAAAAGCTAGAAAAAAGAAGAACAAAATATGGAATTGATCAAAATTGGATTTGAAATAATTCGAGTCAGTTACTAGGAACTTCTGTTTTATGAAAAAATCCCTATTATCTAAATAATTCATCTAAATATCTAATGACTTACCGTATCAATGGTATCTGATATTTTATTAAGAAAATAAAAATATCCATATTTTCGCAATTGCATGGTATCCTCGCTGAAGTCAGTGTAATCGCTGGGCATACAATACCAACTGTATTTACTATGGAATACAAAATGTTTGGTAACCTGCAAATAACATAGAAATATATTATGTATTTATATATAGCAATTCATTGTTTGACATATGTTATTTACAATATATATATATATATATTTATAATTTATACTAAGCTGACCTGCTGCAGTGTAAAATAATACAAATAAAAATCAAAAAGAAAAATAAAAAATTGTCAAACCGTACTTTTTATGCCATCCACAATGCGTTGAGCATTCCAAATACCTAAAATCTGTTGAGGCTTTTGTGTGGATGTTCTGTCTTGATAAATTTTCAGAATTTTTTACTTTTCCTTATTAAAACACGCTTTGAGAAAACAAAATATTAATTTTCAGGTTTGAAAATTGTACAAGGACCCCAAAATGCGACGGAATTTTTATATGGCATATTAACAAAATATGAACCTATATTTATAATTTTCTGCGCGTAGGACTATGAACATATAGGTAATATGTTTGGACATTTATATGGTGGCTGTGTCAAACATGGACCTTTTTTATAATTTTTATGCCCTACTACTTGTTGTAAGAGTATTATAGCTATCCTATAATACTCTTACAATACTCTTACAATAATACTCTTATAATTTGTAAACACGATACAGGCCACAGTTATTTGCCACAGTTAATTTTTATGCCCTACTACTTGTTGTAAGAGTATTATAGCTTTGTGTGGCGCCAAAGGGTTTTTAACGACTCGAAATCATATCTCGACTAGCTGAGTTAATTTAGGCCTGTATGTCCGTCCACCTATCCTATTTTTATAATTTTTATGCCCTACAACTTGTTGTAAGAGTATTATAGCTTTGTGTGGCGCCAAAGGGTTTTTAACGACTCGGAATCATATCTCGACTAGCTGAGTTAATTTAGGCCTGTATGTCCGTCCACCTATCCTTATAATTTGTAAACACGATACAGGCCACAGTTATGTGCCAATCTTCACGAATTTTTGCACGTAGGACTGGTTCTGGCCAAAGAAGACCCCTGTTGCCCTGTTTGGTAATGACCGCTCCAGAGGCCACAATTATGATCCGAACATCACGAAATTTTACACAGAGAATACACATAGCATTTTTGATGAATATCGGTCAATATTTAGCCTGATCTGAGAGATATACTTAAACTTGACCGAGTTCTATATATTCGTATATTGTTTAGTATTACCATTGCCACACTAGAGGGCGGAAATGTAGCGCTGATGGCTAGGAAATTTTACATGAGGTTCAGGTTTTGGTCAAGGGCGACGACTATTATTTTCGATGATGATCAGATTATATTTCAGGGATGAAATAGACCTAAAACTTTATTTTTGACAGATTTTTAGTCGCTCCACACTTATAAGCCGAAAATCACAAAATTTCCATGGGGAAGGCGATATGACCAAGTAATTTCAATGGTTGTCATAATAATGAAGGTCAATATTTAGCGGATCTTATTGTGCCACAGAAGAGCTGTTAACATCTAATCGGTCAAGAGAGTGCAAATATCGCGAAATAATACTCAGGAATATAGATCAGCAGAAACTGAGCGCGCAGAGGTAATTTGTACGGTCGGCTCCGTCCGACTATACTGTTCCGATCCCTGTTTATTTGTATCAAATGATTTTTAATATCTGATAAATTGAATGGACAGAAACTTTCAAAAATATTTTGAAAAAGGGATGTGCGCTTTCCAAAACACGGGTCTTCAAAACGTGTACCTATATTTAATATCAAATAACCTAAAAAATGTAGCAAATACAAGTGCAATATAAAAATTCAAGTCGATCGGAAAGTCGCCATTGTCATTGAACCGAATCTTCAGATAATAAAACCTTATATGCATATCCGGTGAAACCGGTTCTTTTTTCTTCGAAAATTATTTTTGTCTCACTTATTTGGCTGACTTTTTAGAATATAATTCAGACAACAATAATCCGACATTTATACATAATAAGAAAAGTATATTGAGTTTATTGAAATACATAGAAATAGAGGGATTTAGTGTCAAGAAACGGGTAAAATTTAGAATACCCCATGAAAAGGTTAACATATCGATTGCTCGTCTTTAAGGACCTCGCCTAAAATCTCACAAGGAATCGAGATAGAAGGACGAAATGTTCTACAATAAAATTCATTATTCGATTTTACTGCAGAAATGTAATCTCAAAAAATATATACAATAGCTACAAATGAAGATATGCAGATATCTCTTCAAATATACGCCATATATCCGCACAGGGTTGTTGATACCAGTAACCGGCTCTAAGCACACGTTTTGGAACAAAATAGTCAATAAAATAAAATGTATAATATCATGGAGAGGCAGTATCCGATGTGATCCAAAAATTGAATATACTCTTGATTAGAATAAAAGTCTGTTTGACTGTTGAAATCACGATTGTGCAAATAAATTGATGTATGGTAGGTTCAATCGATTTGGCTGTAACAAATTATTTGGGTTAACAAATCTCCTTACTAAAAATATTATTAATATTGGTCTACGCTTTTGGGTAGACTGTGTGACTTTGTGCACCTAGATATGTACCGAACCTAACATGGACTTAAACCACTTTCAAAATAAAGGGATCATATAAGTATTTTGATGATTTTGAAATTACGGTGTGATTGCAACTTGGCCCTTCGTGACCTTATTGGGTAAAAAAAATCTGCATAGCCCTCATGCTGAGATCAATCGTCGTTTTCGTTATGTCCAAAGCCATATCCCAATTTTGTTCGTTTCTATCAGCAATTTACAAAGTGCGCTTCGTGGCGAAGGATATTAAAAGTTCGTCAGAGCGGAAATGCTTTTCTGTCAGAAGCTGTGTAGTGGAGGGTATTTAACCCTTGCACTACCGACTTTTTGTTTATTGACAAATATTTTTTTAACGTTTGGGTTTTGTTGTAGTAAAAAAGAAGTACAATACATGCACATTGGTAGTCAATAATTTTGTTAATGATGACCTTGACATAATCATCAAGATGTGTACACTGTAGTGTACAATGGTAGTGAAGGTGCGTATTTGGTGCAACAGTAACCTAAAATCGGATAAAATCATATGTGGGAGAAAAACATATTACATGCGATTTTTGAAGTTTCCTTGGTTTATGATTACCTTTTGAATTTGGATGCAAAAGGCGAATTGACAAAAAATAAAAAATCGAACATTTTTGTGCAGATGGACATTTTTTGTGCCACAGTATAGTATATAAATTAACGTTGAAAACCTTTGGAAAAATATGAAAATCTATAAATGGCACCACTATTTATATCGCTCAGAATGTCCAACTCCATTATTCCTTTTTTAGCTTCTCCATTGATCCATATAATCAAAGATAAAATATTAAATAGCAATTTAGCTCTAAATTTGAGATTTTCAGATTCAAGATTTAATCGCTTTTTAAGGATATAATTCCTTGGAAATAAAAACGTTTAATAATTGAGGTTGTATAAGTTATGTCTGTAAGACCCGACGAATTAACGCGACTGGAAATATACAAAAATCTCCCACTTACCCTTATAAAAACATATGCATTGAATATGACTTGTGCCAGATTATATAACGAAATAAGCCATCGTATATTATAGGGTTTCCGTTTGGCCATAAAGGCTGGACCAATTTTCTTAACAAATAATACATAGACAACAATTATGCCAATTACTGCTGCATAGCTGTTACATAATGGCAAATCTGCTGTGCGAGGATCTAAAAGAATATATTTTTTTAAAAATCACAAAAATATTTTAAAATTGTATTTAAAATATGTTGTTGTTTTACCTCTTCCACCCGCTGTTTGGAAATGTTCTTTAAGTTCATTGTATAGATAGGAAATCATGACGAACGCAACGATTATGATTATCCAAAAATTATGCTATACGCGCGATTTCCAGACAACGTGCACGTCAACGACACAACACGACACAACAATTGTAAATGAGCAACTAAAAAGCGAAATTGTCAATTTCTATTATTTATTTTCTTAGGATTTCGTGTTTCTATATTGTTCTTATTCTTCTTCTTCACATTTACGTTTCGAAATCAAAAGGTATTCCATGCGAATGCAATTCAATATCATTTCCATCCAGTGTCATTATATAAAATATAAATATTTATATATTTTTCAATACAAACAACGAAAACAAAATATTATTTTTTACTTAAGACATACATACGTCACGTGTTGGCGGGACAAACAGGCATGGCTATATAGTCTACTTTTTTTTATTGACACGTATTTTGTTGTTGAAACATTTTCTAACAACACTGTACAACAATTTTGAAAATATAAAATGTAGACAGTGTAAAAATACATGTACAACGCCATGTTTGAAAATTGTAAGTCAGCTTGTAATGAACGAATATTGTAAGTAACCATGACCTTAGACACTTTTTTGTTTTTTGTATGACTTTACCCCAAAAACGAAGTAAGTTTTTACACGCACATTTGAATATTTTCAATTTTAAAACGACAAAACGGTTCTATTTTATATTAAAATATTTGTTTTTCCAATAATAATTATGAGAGCGATGTACGATGATGGCAAAACTTTCAATTCCAAACAACGAAAACATAAGCCAATCGTTTCGTACCAATGGGGGAATAAAATAAAAATACCCTCTGTCACCCTACTGTACACAATTGGACTGGACGAAATAATAAATGGAATCTGCTCTCAGAAAAGCGGTATAACGTGGAATATTTTCTGACAAGTCGAGGATTTGAATTATGCGGATGATATATGTATTCTCTCTCACACAGAAGATATCAAACATGCATTCAAAATTAGAACAAGTGAAAAAGCGCTAAGTTCGGCCGGGCCGAACTTTGGATACCCTCCACCATAGATATACTGACAGGTACTTGAAATGTAAATGTAGGGAAAATACCAAAAAGTGGACCAATACCGACATTTCTACAACGCGATTATGTAAACCATAATGTGAACGATGTTCCAGAAAATTTTGATTTCATCCCAACTGTGCCTATCTTATTATTTCTTCCATGCTTAGTTCAGGTTCGAAGATGTGGACTATCGGTCCAACCCTTCCGATACCTCCAACACAGGGGCTAGGCCTAAATGCGGGTTATAGTTCATATATAGTTCAATATCGAACCTTACGTTCTAGCTTTATCTCGATATCCTCCGCAGGTTAAATGATTACGACAGACTCTTAGAACCAAACCCAAAACGCGGAACAAATTAGATAACTATTTTAATATAAAAAGGGGGTTATATGAGGACTACCCCAAAAAGGGGGCAAATATAAATAATTTTTGGTAGGGAGATTTGTTACAGACATTTAGTACCCAATAAGAATCCAACGTACCAAATTTCAGGGAATTCGGTTGAAAAACACGGTCAAGAACCCCAAAATACCGAAAATTTGGGGGTACCCTTATATGGGAGCTATGCCTAAACGTGGACCGATATATCCCATCTTCGAACTTGACCTGCCTGCAGACAAAAGACAACCCTATGCAAAATTTCAATTCCTTCA
The DNA here is from genome assembly GCF_032173495.1 of Musca vetustissima. Lineage (NCBI taxonomy): Eukaryota > Metazoa > Arthropoda > Insecta > Diptera > Muscidae > Musca > Musca vetustissima. The sequence continues at coordinate 23,412 of NW_026881823.1, forward strand.
GAAGATGGAATTGATTACAACAGACGGACGGACGGACATGGCTTCTTCGTCTTAGAATTTTACCCTGATCAAGAATATGAATATGTCGATGTGTTATAAACGGAATGACAAAATTAATATACCCTCCATACTATGGTGGAGGGTATAAAAAAGGTGGGGCAACGTTCGTATGACTGCAAAAAGTATGTATGTATGTGTATCTTAAAATATTCCACTATAAGGCAGAGATCCCTTTTGTTGTCCACATATAAGGGTTTCGGCGATGCTGATTACGATTCTGTACGAATATGGCGGTCAAATCTTTTGAATATTGAGTTAATCATATTATTTTTGAAGTGGGAAAGGTATGGAATTGTTAAAATTAATCCAAAATGGCGGATCAAAGAGAAGAAAAAATTAAATATTAAACAAAGCAGTATAGTTGGACGGGACCGACCAAAGGCGACTCTACATAACTAACACTGACCTCTACCGATTAGAGGTCAACAGCAGCAACTTTTCCGAATTATGTTTCCCACATTCAAATTAGTTGTTCAGATCGTCTTTCCCATGGAAAATTCGTGATGTTCGGTTTAATTGTTGCGTCTGGAGTGACGTCTGACAATGTCGATGTCTGAGAATAGATGGTACAACTCATGGTTCGTTCGATCTTTCGGAAAATTTTTCTCTCAAACACTCCAAGAGCTGCCTCATTTGCTTGCGCAAGTAGCTATGCTTCAGATCCATACAACAGCACTGGCAGTATCAGCGTCTTGTAGAGTGTGAGTGTGAGGTACACTTGTTGCTAAACTGCTTACTTAGACCATAGAAGAATCTGTTGGTCAACACTATCCTTTCTGATGTCATATGTTTTATTTATAGCGGTACCAAGGTATATACAAGTTTTGACTACCTCGAAGCAAGTTCCACAGTTGGTCCGAATATACTGGACGTCTTGCGAGTAGATGTTCTCGCCATTTACTGCCTGACCCACATTGGCAGACTCATTCTCAATTTGTTCTATAGTTGGCACATATCACCTTGTCTCCTTTTTTTGAGCATGGGACACAAGATGCTGAGGTTCCAATCATTTGGCATACATTCCTCTACCCAAATTGTACTAATCAGTTGGTGCATGCTCCTGTTATTGCTATTCTGACCTCATCTTGGCTAGGTGGTATGCAATCTATACCGTCATCTCTAATTGGTTCTGGGGTATCTTATTCACCGTTACTATTTGATACCAGAAGCTTTGCAAAATGCTCCTTCCAGATAATAATCACGCTGTCTGTATCTGTCACCAGGTTTCTTTCTTCATCTCTACAGGAGGTGGAATTTTAAATAAGGAAAAATACGCAGAAATACGAAATATATTCGACTATTTATGCATGTCCTTGCGCCTGTCCATGTATTGTTGTGAACAAAATATTGGTCGCAGTTATGATCAGAATTTGGCACAACTCACTAATTTGGTCCAAGGTTGAAAATCGCATGAGATTTAGATATTGCTATTATATATATTTTTATCGGTTTTTATGAAAATGGTACACCAAACGCCCAAGGTTTTCGGTTTGAAACAAAATTTTGCACCACGTCTTAAATTAAGTACGACATGGCATATGACAACAGTCATTCTAATCATAAATTTCCGGATCCCAGTCCCTTACGTTCACATAAATCCAAATCTTAGCATATTTAATACCATTTAGTACTTTTCGCACTCATAAGTACGAATTTAGCTAAGCTACCTCAATCCTATACTCCAACCGTCATTTTAATTCCAAATTTCAAGACTCCAGCTCTATTTGTTTACCAGATAAGTACGATTTTTTTACAAGCTACCTCAATCCTGTACTGCAACAAGATTCCCTGTCTATACGCTAAACTAAATACAAATTGTACCAAATTTAGTACCGTTTTGTACTTTTTTTATACACACAAGTACGAATTTCTTAAATCATTTCCATACATCAACAACCTGTATTTACAATACAATTAGGACTAAATTTAGTAAAGTTTTGTACTTTTCGTACAGTTATAGGTCGAATTTCCAAAACCTCTTTTGTACATCATTCTAACTTTCCATCAGTGATACACATTCCAAATTTCAGAATTCTACCTCTTGCAAGGTATTTATTAAGCTTGCGTTTCTAGTTGCATTAGTTTTGCCCGAATTACTTTTTTTTATAAATAAAGAAATCGTGTTGGGGGTTTTCAGTTCTATTCAAATTTAAGAAACTAACAAAAAAATGTTTTTATTTTCTGTTAATTGTAGGATAGTGTTTCAGAAATTTCTAAAAAAATCAACCGCCATTAATTATAATTTCAATAAATTCCTATATTGTCATAATAATGAATATTAATATTCAATATTTACATTATTGGCGAACTTTTCAATAAAGTCGTGTGTTTGTTATATAACATTGACGAACGCTTCATAATATTTCTATTCTACTACAAGAATATTCGACAAAAAGCATTTTCATTCATACATTGGCAATACTGTTCATTTCATGCGTTCTAGAAAAAAATACAATTGTGTCAATCTGTATCCCGATATAATAAAAATAGGTTAATTGGTGATAAGTTTTGATTTTAAACAAGCCATAGTTTTAGTTTCAAAAATGTTTCGACAGCGATAATTTTTTTCTATCTGATATAATTGTCGCTGAACACTACAATAAGTGGATTTATCAAACACAGTATCCACTCCGAAAACTATCAATTGGAGTGATATGTGACATTGAAAACTGTTTTTTTTATAAATTTTAAAAGATAAGTTATCCTTCCAAAACTTACTTACTTAGCTGGCTTGTGACGGAACAACGAGCTTAAAAAACATATTCAGGCGCGTCGATCTTGTGCGCAGCTCTTCCAGTATGAAATACCATGTTCCGAAATGTTGTGTGGCCACTCTTTCCGCCATCGAATTCGTGCCCCCCCCTCGATCTCTCCATCGAAATCGTGGTCTCCCCCTTCTGCGTGAACCATCAGTTGGCTCACATTTATATGCCTTTTGAGCTGGGGCATCCTCATCCATTCTCACAATATGACCTAGCCAACGTAGTCGCTGCACCTCGATACGTCTGACTATGTCGATGTCCGAGAATAGATGGTACAACTCATGACGATATTCACTGTCGACGCAGATCGGCCCCTAGATCTTTCAGAGAAATTTTGTTCTCAATCACCCCAAGTGCTGACACATCTGCTTGAGCAAATACCGTGCTTCAGACCCATATAACAGAACAGGTAGTATCAGCGTCTTGCAGAGTGTATTCTTGTCTGGCGAGAGGTAGTATCAGTAGGCCAACAATATCCTTCTCCTGAGTTCAATTGTTCACTACCTCGAAGCTGTACTTTTCAAGTTCCACAGTTGTTCCGAGTCTACTGGATGTCTTGCGCGTTGACACAATCATTTTGGCAGACTCATTCTCAATTCTTTCAAAGGTGGCTGTTAGTGCTCGCAATGTTTGACCCATTACGTCGATGTCGTCGGCTGCTTTGTGTACAGAGTGTCATTTATGTCCACATTTACATCTCATATGACCTTTCCTTTGTCTCGCGACAAACCATGTCTGAAACCTCGTACGGTATTGAAAGGCTCCGAGAGGTCCTTTCCGACTTCAACTGCTGATCTTGCGCAGGTTAAAGTTATCCTGCATAGCCGTATTAATTTGCAGGAATGTCAAACGCAGACATGGCTTTAAACACGTCTGAGCGGATTGGGCTGTCGAATGCGGCTTTGTAGTCGACGAAAAGGTGAAATTTGTTGTTGTTTTTTTTCGTGAATCTTTTCAAGGATCTGACGCAGTGTGAAAATCTGGTCAATGGTGGTTTTGCCAGGCCTGAAGCCGCTTTGGCATAGTCCAATAATGTCATTCTTTCTTTAGCCCAATTGGTCGGCTAAAGAACATAATCAGACCTTGGCTAGGTGGTATACAATTTATGTCGTCATCTCAATTTGATACCAGAAGCTTTTCAAAATGCTATCTGTATCTGCCACCAAGTTGCCATCACCTTCTATACAGGAGGATGTGCTGCGCCAAAGCCTTCGGTTTGGTGTTTTACTCGTTGGTAAAATTTACGGACTTCATTCTGACTCCCGTACAAAATCGCGCCCACGTTTTTATACCCACACACTGTGGTACTGGGTAAAGTAAACGAGATAGACACATGGTTCCTTTTGAGAATATGCATAGAATCACTTTCTGAGTCGATTTACGCATGTACGTCTGTCCTTCCAGGTATTTTTGTGAACAAAGTACAGGTCGCATTTATGATCCGATTTGGATGAAATTTGGCATAGGTCACTTATTTGGCCCAAGGACGAACCCTATTGAAGTTTGAAAAAATCGGTTCAGATTTAGATATAGCTCCCATATATATATATATATATATCCGATTTAATGTAAATGGTGCAACGAAGTCCCTATATATCTTTCGATTTGCACGAAATTGGGTACAGCGTAAAGAATTAGGTACAGAATGATGTGTGTTAAGTTTCTTGAAAATCTTAGCACATCCCTGCCAAACTAACAGGCAACAATGTTGCCTTTGTGAGCTTTGCTTGGTTGACTGTTGTGTGCTTAGCATGGAGTCGTGTTACGTCTGGTGGCGTGACCATGGGAAGTGTAGTGTCAGCGTATTGTCAGCAATTTTGATTTGTTTAGTTTAAGTAGAATAAGTTTTTGATTTGAATAAAGAAGTTAGTTCATTCTAACTCACCAAAAGGCACACAAGTCTTTTTATTAACTGGCGCCCAACCGGGTTTATTTAAAGGATTTACTTTGAAAAAAGTAATCTCTGACCCAACCCAAACACAAAAACAAGAACGAAAACTACCCAAGTCGTCCAACTCGCACAAAAGGAATAAGCTCAGCACAAAAACAAGAACAAAAACTACCCAAGTCGTCCAACTCGCACAAAAGGAATAAGGTCTACACAAAAACCAGAACGAAAACTACCCAACGGAGGATCTATTTTGTATGAAGTCGTCCAACTAACGCAAAAGGGATAAGCTCTACACTCTAGAAAAGACGCCCTAAGAAGCTCTAAGGATCCACTAACATATTATAATATAAAACAAAGTCATGTAAGTGTATTACTCATTGAATTTAAAAAAATTTTTGTCGAAAAAATTGTGTGTCCAAAAACAGGTGAAAATATCAAGAGATTTTTTTTTTTTTTTTTTTTTTACTTCGTATAGTGCGTATTTAAAATATTTCAATTTCTGTGAAGTGATTAAGATTGTGTTATACCAACTTTTCTATAAAAAAAGATATTATGAACGCGGACGAAATTTCAAAATTGATAGAATCCGCTGTACGTGCAGCGATTCAGACACATAAATCAGAAGTCGACAAAAAAGTCGACGATCTATCAAGAAAATTGTCGTCCATTTCCATAGGACAAACAGATGTAAAACCGTATGAGGAAGTAAAAATTTTTTCAACAATAACATGCGATGAGTCGCTAGACGTTATTAAATCTTTGCCCGAATTTGACGGGAAAATAGAAAATTATGTGTCGTGGAGACAAGCGGCACATAACGCGTATAAAGTTTTTGAAAGATATGATGGTAGCTCAAGGCACTACCAAGCAGTTTGTATCATTAGAAATAAAATCAGAGGACCGGCAGATGCAGTATTAGCATCATTCAATACGGTGTTAAATTTTAAAGCTATAATAAATAGGTTGGACTTTACGTACTCAGATAAACAACCAATTCACCTGATCGAACAGGAACTAAGTACCCTCAGACAAGGCGGACAGTCGGTGATACAATTTTATGATGAAGTGGAGAGAAAGCTCTCATTATTAACAAATAAAACTATTATGAGCTATGACAGAAATTTAGCTTTAGCCATCAATAACAAATACCGACAAGACGCACTCAGAGTATTTGTTTCCGGATTAAGGAAACCTCTCTGTGATGTACTCTTCGCGGCCCGCGCCGCTGATCTTCCCTCAGCTCTAGCCTTAGCGCAAGAAGTGGAGGCGAATCATGAAAGATACGTTTTTGCTACATCATTTGCAAATAGGAATGATGAAAAAAAGAGTAGGTCTGAAACCTCAAAAAAACTTCCATTAAGAAAACCGTCTGATAATAGTTATAACAATAACCAACAAAATTATCATAAACACAAAAACCCACATTACGAAAAGGGTGCTGATGCTAATTTACAGCCTAGAGATCAAACCGAAGAAATGGACTTGGATCCAACGTCTTCCAAATTCAGATCACCGACTAATTATGGTAACGGTAGAAATTCTCACAGACAACCTTTTAAGCGTCAAGCAGGGTCTGACCGGAGTACGGGCCCAAAATTTCAAAAAGTTAATCAAATAATTCCGGAAGAGCAGGCGGTACAATATGGTGACATAGCTCACTCTGAATTTGAAGACATAAATGACGAATTAAAGGAAGATTGTGATTATGTTAATTTTTTAGAGGAAGGTCCCTACTACCGTTTGTAAGGCGGACAGTAGCGGGGAAACCAATACGCCTTTTAATTGACACAGGGGCTTCGAAAAATTATATAAAACCTCTCCATGAACTGAAACATATAATTCCTGTAAGTACTCCTTTCTCGGTTCACTCTGTCAATGGACAAACACCTATTAAACAAAAATGTTTTGTAAATTTATTCGGCATGAACTCTACATTTTTCATTTTGCCAACTTTAACAACATTTGACGCTATTGTGGGCTTAGACCTATTAAAACAAATCAATGCAAACATTGACCTAAATAAAGGAGTCATCCTACATAATTCTGGCTCTGAACTTATTGAATTTTTTGAATGTAAAGATGTTAATTTTATAGAAATTGATAAGATTGATGTGCCTTTCGCAGTTAAGGCGGATTTTCAGAAAATGTTAAAAAAACGAATGAAGGTTTTTGCTGATCCTAAAGAAGCACTACCTTACAACACAAATATCGTTGCTACTATTAACATGGAGAACGAAGAACCAATTTACTCTAAACTATATCCATACCCAATGGGGGTATCTGAATTTGTAAACTCAGAAATAAAAAAGTTGTTAGCAGATGGTATAATTCGACCTTCGAGGTCACCTTTTAATAGCCCAGTATGGGTAGTCGACAAAAAGGGTGTCGACAATCTAGGTAACCGAAAGAAACGTCTTGTTATAGATTATCGGAAGCTTAATGCCAAAACAATTAATGATAAATATCCTGTTCCGAACGTAACAATGATATTATCAAATTTAGGTAAAGCAAAGTACTTTACCACTTTAGATCTGAAATCCGGGTTTCACCAAATTGTTCTCGCAGAAAGAGATAGGGAAAAAACAGCATTCTCTGTAAACAACGGGAAGTATGAATTTTGCCGTCTCCCATTCGGATTAAAGAACGCTCCGAGTATGTTTCAAAGAGCTATAGACGACATACTCAGAGAGGAAATTGGTAAAACGTGCTATGTTTACGTCGATGACGTTATTGTTTTTTCAGAAACCAAAGAGAATCATGTAAAACATATCGACTGTGTTCTTAGGAAACTGCTCGATGCAAACATGAGAGTCTCTATTGAAAAGTCAAATTTTTTTAAATCCGAAGTTGACGACGTTGTTCGCTTTGAGATCATTTCTTGGGCTAGCGAACTATTACCGATGTTTTATAAGGGACTTTGCCAAAATTGCAAAACCTTTAACCGATAATTTAAAAGGAGAAAACGGAAAAATTCCTGCAACCAAATCCAAAAAGGTTATCATCAATCTTAATGCCTCCCAACTGGATGCATTTTACAAATTAAAAAATATTCTATGTTCAGAAGACGTCTTGTTGATGTACCCTGACTATAAAAAAGCATTCGACCTTACTACTGATGCATCAGGGCAAGGTGCTGTCCTATCCCAAGAGGGAAGACCAATCACTATGATTTCTAGAGCGTTATCGGATAAGGAGTTGAATCTCGCCACAAACGAAAGGGAACTTCTAGGAATAGTCTGGGCTCTAAAAACTCTAAGGCATTACCTTTATGGTGTGAAGACTCTTAACATCTTCACTGACCACCAACCGTTAACATATTCAGTTTCGGACCGTAATCCTAATGCACAAATTAAGCGCTGGAAAGCTTTTATAGAAGTTAACGGCTCACCCTAATAAACATCAAACTAAATATGCAAACCAACTAGTAAACATTCCCATCATTATGCTGCGCAAGCAGTCCGACAAATCAACAGGAATATGACACCAGGGCAGTCATCCGCCACAAACACGCGCAGCGCACCGCAAGTGATGACTCAGCGTAATAACGAGCACGACCAGGCTGCAGTATAATATTAGTTTTAAGTTGAAGTTAATCATAATTGTAAATCCAACAAGAGAGGTGCATAGCACCGCAACATAAATGTTAGTAACAAAATAAAGAAACACCATAGCAGTGTGAAATAAACTTTAACTTCTAACATTAACTGGCGCCCAACAGCCGGTACGGAACCGTTCCTGAGTAGGAGTACGAAAAGGATGTTACGTAAGAACTAGCGGACTACCGGGATATAAGGAAAATGATCAAATTATTATTAGTAAGTTATTATAAATTTAACAAAAGTAAAAAAGAAGAAATGTTAAAATAAAATTAAACAAAATAAGGAATAACACAGAAAGTGAAAGTGTGAAATCTAATTTACAAAAAATCATATTTGTGCTAGAATACGTTTAACAAAAATAACAAAGTAAGAAGAAAGAAATGTTAGAGTAAGGTAAAACAAAAAATAAAGTGTGACATCTAAATTTACAAAAAAATCATATTTGTGCGAAATTAACAAATGTAAGAAATATGAAATGTTAGATTAAGTTAAACAAAAAAATAGAGTGTGGCATCCAAATTTAAAGAGTCATATCCGTGCTGAAATAAGTTTAAAGAAATTTTGATAATAGATTTGTGACGAGAACTAGGATTTGGTGTTTCTTTTTCTCCTTTTTTTCGAGCGGCCAATGCCGGAAGATTTAAACAACTTAATAACAAGGGTCGAAGCTATGAGTGTTTCAGGACAGACATCTTCGCCTTCTGGGGCAGCTCCCGTAAGGTTTAATCCCTTTACGGAAAGTCAGACTAATGAGGTGAAACGAATAATAAGTGAGACGGTGGCAAACCTTCTCAAACAGGGGGAGGATGTTACCGCCACTAAAGATGTCGACATAGAAGGATCTGGGGATATCTCAGAAGGAGAGAGAATACCAGACATAGTGAAGACGTTAAGGGAATTTTCGGGCAAGCCAGGAGAATTTAGTTCGTGGAGGAAAGCAGTTGATAGAATCATGAACATTTATGAGTCACAAAGGGGAACAACCAAATACTTCACAATTCTACACACTGTTAGGCATAAAATTGTTGGTGAGGCCGACACGGCTTTGGAGTCTTATCGGACCCCATTAAATTGGAAAGCGATAAGAAAGTGTTTAGTGCTTCATTTTTCAGATAAGAGAGATATTTCGACCTTAGAGTATCAAATGACCGTCCTATCTCAGGGTGGGCAAACTATAACAGATTTTTACCAGAAGGTTTACCACCATTTGTCTTTGATTCTGGACAAGATTGATTGTCTGGATATAGGGAACGAGGCTTTGGATGTATTGACCCAAACATATAGGGACAAGGCTTTGGACACCTTTATTCGAGGACTTAATGGTAATCTTCCAAGCTTAATGAGTGTTACAAACCCGACAAGTTTGCCTCAGGCTCTAAATGCCTGTTTAAAATTAGGTAATCTAGGTGTGCGTATTCAACACGCTACCGAGAAAGGATCTAGACCAAACAGGATCCCCCAAACTAACCCTCCTAGACATTTTTACCCACAGCTGACGATTGGTGATAGGAATTTTCAAGGTGACCAAAGGTACAGAGGCCCTACTCAATATCGTTATCAGAATTTCCGAAGTGGAGAACAACAATACGGAGGGCCGGCGAACTTTTCGAATCGACCTCCAGTAGTGAATAATTTTGGACACCCCCAATACGGAGGATACAGACCCCCACTTCCTCCTAAACCTGCTGTACCAATGGACGTGGATCAATCAATACAGACTAGGCAGGTAAACTATCAGAATAGGCCACAGTTGAGTAATGCTTTTAACAATGTTCAGCCTAACTTTAAGAGAAATAATTCAGGAAATATTCATCAGCCGCAAAAGCAGCAGAGAATGTTTAATGTTGAGGCCCAAATACGTGAGGATGCAGAGCCGGATGAAATGAATGGTTCTGATGAACAGGAATATGAGGTTTCCTATGACGAAGCGTACGAGGAGGATCTAGACGATCAGTTGGCAATTGTAGATGACGTTAATTTTTTAGACTAGCTTCAACGTTGCCATACCTCCCTTTCAGAATGAAAAATGGCAACGAACTTAAATTTCTTATAGACACCGGTTCGAACAAAAATTATATTAATGGCAAATTTATTAGAAACCCTCTAAAGAACCAGAAACCTTTTCATGTTAAGTCCGTAGGCGGCATAGTTAGTATAGAGACCCATAGTTTTATTGACATTTTTAATTGCGGGATCGGAAAGTTAGAATTTTACATCCTTCCTGGTCTAGAGACCTTTGATGGGATAATAGGGAATGATACCCTGAAATCTTTGAATGCAGTGATTTACACTTGGAGATCCTATCTCACAATTCTGGATGGAAAGAAATTTCCTTTGAAAGAGCTGCAAATTGATGAGATTAATAACATGAATCTACGTTTAAATCATCTAAATCCCGAAGATGAAAAAGAAGTCAGGAATATTTTGGATGACCATCCAAACCTTTTTGCAGATCCCAATAAAAAACTCACTTATTCAACAATCGTACAAGCTGAAATTAATACGAGTAGTGATAGTCCAGTTTATTCAAAATCCTATCCGTATCCAATGGCACTAAAATCCGAAATTGACAAACAGATAGAAGAACTATTAAGGGACGGGATAATTCGCCCTTCCAGGTCCGCATATAATGCTCCAGTTTGGATAGTACCAAAAAAACCAGATGCTTCAGGTGTGAAAAAATACCGCATGGTTATTGACTATAGGAAACTTAATGAGATAACTAGACCTGACAGATACCCCATACCTGAAATTACAGAAATCTTGGCTAACTTAGGCGAACAGAAATACTTTTCCACCATAGATTTAAAGAGCGGATTCCATCAGATTCCACTTAGGGAATCCGATATTGAGAAAACAGCTTTTTCCGTCAAGAATGGAAAGTTCGAGTTCACAAGACTACCATTTGGACTACGTAACGCGTCTGCAATATTCCAAAGAGCTCTAGATGATATTCTTAGAGAGCATATAGGGAAACGGTGCTACGTCTACATTGATGACATTTTGATATTTGGTAGGACTAAAAAGGAACATATTGAAAATTTGAGGATAATATTCCGCACTTTGGAAGACTCTAATCTGAAAGTTCATTTGGACAAGAGTGAATTCTTAAAGGAAGAAATTGACTTCTTAGGGTTCAATGTAAAGGAAGGAGGTTTTTCTGCAAACCCAGACAGACTTAAGGCCATAGTTAATTTCCCTCAACCCAGAACAGTTCATGACTTGCGATCGTTCCTAGGTTTGACTGGACATTATCGGAGATTCATAAGGGGCTATGCTCAAATAGCCAAACCATTAACTTCCATGATGAGAGGCGATATAGGGAAAACCCCGAGAAACCAGTCAAAAAAAATCAGTGTCAATTTGAATTCCGAACAGATTGAAAGTTTCAAACAGCTCAAGAACTGTTTGGTATCGGAGGAAGTCGTTTTGAACTATCCCGACTTTGATAAGCCCTTTGAACTCACTACTGACGCCTCGAAATACGCTTTAGGAGCAGTTTTATCTCAAGGCAATAGACCTATCACATACCTTTCTAGAACTCTCAGTAGGGCAGAAGAGGAATATGCGACAAATGAGAAAGAAATGCTGGCGATAATTTGGGCTTTAAAGGAATTGAATTGTTACTTGTATGGAGCAAGAAGCATAAAGATATTTACCGACCATCAACCTTTGACATTTGCGCTAAGCAACAAGAACACAAATGTGAAGATGAAGAAGTGGAAGGCACAGTTAGAAGAATATAATTACGAGTTAATTTATAAACCAGGTAGCACGAATGTAGTCGCGGACGTCCGCTGAGGTGCCAATAAATACCTTCAAAAATCAGATCATTATTGAGGAATCATCAGCTTCCTCATATGAATTTAACATTGTATTTCCCTCCTACCATAGACATATCATTAAAGAAACCAGTCTAGCGGAATCAGATCTGAAAGTCATATTAAAGAGATACTTAAATCCTACAGTAGTCAACGGCATCAAGACCTCAGAGCCAGTTATGCTTATGATTCAAGCACTGTACCCTCATCACTTCAGAAACATTAAAGTACGAAAATGGCAAAGGCATTGAAGACATTAGGAAACCATTGAGAGAAATAATTTTCTATTTTCGGTGCCGAAGTCAATTGTATTTGATAACGAGCGATCTTTCAATTCTCAGACCATTCGGTTTATGTTGGAAGACGAACTTGGCATGGAAATTTTTACGGCACCGCCTTATAAGAGCGAGGTTAATGGGCAAATGGAGAGATTCCATTCGACCTTATCGGAAATTATGCGTTGCAGTAAGTGTGAGCGACCCGATTACTCTTTTGAGGAGCTATTGCAAGATAGCGTTAACAAGTACAATCACACAATACATTCGTCAATTGGAAAGAAACCCGTAGATCTATTTTTTGGACGACCGACGACCTTTGGACCAGAGGACTACGGGAAAGGACTCGCCTTAACAACTACGAAAGACTCTTGAGGAAACAGGAAAATGATTTGGCAAATCATAATCGTGTTAGGGAAGAACCAAAAGAATATCAAGAAGGTCAGAAAATATTTGTCAAACAGAACAAGAGATTAGGAACCAAACATATCTAAACGTTTCAAAGAAGAAGTTGTAAAGGAGAATAGGCACTCAACTGTCCTGACTCAATCAGGGAAAATAGTCCATAAGAGTCATATCAGAAACTGACTTACTTATTTACCGGGTTTCCAGTTCTTAATTACAGGTTGCTTAGGGGTCACAGAAATATTGGACTACTCTCAATCAGAAGTGGTTCTTATAGAGAGTGGAATAGGA
>NW_026881824.1:0-36548 GCF_032173495.1 Musca vetustissima
CAATCAAGGCTTGGATTTTTTAAAGAATATTTTTTCAAGGCTTATCAATCAAGGCGTGGATTTTTAAAGAATATTTTTTCAAGCCATATCAGAGGCGTGGATTTTTTAAAGAATATTTTTTTCAAAGGTCTATCAATCAAGACGTGGATTTTTTAAAGAATATTTTTTTCAAAGGTCTATCAATCAAGACGTGGATTTTTTAAAGAATATTTTTTTCAAAGGTCTATCAATCAAGACTTGGATTTTTTAAAGAATATTTTTTTCAAAGGTCTATCAATCAAGACGTGGATTTTTTAAAGAATATTTTTTAAAGACGTGGTGTTTTAAGGAATATTTTTTAGAGACGTGTTTTTTTAAGGAATATTTTCCCAAGGCGTGGATTTTTTAAGGAATATTTCTCCAACGCGTGGATTTTTTAAGGAATATTTTCCCAAGGCGTGGATTTTTTAACAAATATTTTTCCAAGTCGTGGAGTTTTTTAAGGCCTATCATAGGCTTGGATTTTTTAACAAATATTTTTCCAAGTCGTGGAGTTTTTTTAAGGCCTATCATAGGCTTGGATTTTTTAAAGGATATTTTTGCCAGACTTCTCAAAGAATAGTCTTTCCAACCCTTCCTTTCCTTACATTTTTTAAAGAATATTTTTTCACGCTTCAACAATTTAATGAAGCTTGATTTTTTTTAAAGAATATTGGTCCAGACCTTGATTTTTTTAAAGAATATTGGTCCAGACCTTGATTTTTTGAAGAATATATTTTTTCAGGTGTGGAAATTTTTAAAGAATATTTTTTTGATCTATCGCGGCGTTCCATTAGTTTTCTGGAATGTTCCTTACCTTGAATGCGTGGAATTTTAAAGATAGATATTTTTTCCAGACCAATCGATGTGCATATTTTTTAAATATTTTTCCAGACCAATCGATGTGTAATTTTTTTAAATATTACAATGCGGAATTTTTCTTGCACCCCAAAAGTCTTCAAATCCAGAAGTTCATAAAACACCATGGAGAGGAAGTCTGGGTATTAAAAGTTGGATTTAAATACTCCCCCTATTTATTTCACCCTTTAGTGCCGATTAATGCATTCATGTGACACTCCTTTATCAACATTGCATTAATAATCAACTTCCGTTCCATAAATATTATGTCACATCCAGTTGTCGATATTCGAATTAAAATTGAAATAAGAGAAGGCCTAGTTATTGTAATTTATGTGCGGCACTCTTCCCTCCAAACTTCCCATTAGTATTTCAAAATTGCCTCTACAATAATATTTTCAAAAAGATATCTGTCGTCTACCCATCTCCAACATAATCAACCACCAGCGTCTGTTTGTCGCTTGTGCTGTTTTTCTTGTTGTTGTTTTATTTCTTGTGGTCTATAATTATGATAAACCTTCTTCTGCTGCTGCTACTACTTCTCCATCTTCCAGTATTCAATTTTACTGATGGCAACAATTATCGAACCCGCATTAAGGGGTTTCCTTAATTTGACATTTGCAATTATCTGGTCATGAAATGTAGAGCCCTGTCTTCATTCTATCCCCTCTTGTCGTCGTCGTGGTCTTCTTAATGCAGTCTCCTCATCCTTTGCATGACACATTTCCAAATGTGAGTTTGGAAAGTGTGCGGGTGCCCATGTAATTACCAACCGACTGGCAAACGACGACGTCCGTTCAAAAAGGTCAGGATATAAATTATGTTTGGTTTTCACATTTCAGAGAGAGTGATGCCATTATTTAGTGAAGCAATATATCCGCATGTGTCCCAGAGTGTGTGCGTGTCATCACTTAATTCGTTTCCCTTAAGTAGGAAGTGCATTGTGTGTGTGTGTGCCGAGAGTGGATATCAATTAAAACTGATCGGTTTAGTTTCGTGTCTAATCTGCATTTGAGAGCCGTTGTACTTAAGGGATGCTAGCCTCTTCATCCTTTGCATGCATATTGCAATGCCATTGTAATTTTTTGAGATTATGTGTGTAATTGCTGAATGGACGGGTTAATGATTTGCATAGACGGCTGGAGGTGGATAGGGGTTATTACCATTATATGACAATTTTAATGTGATTTATAGGAAACTAGAATATATTTTTGGAATTGGAATAACAATTGGAGTTTTAGAAGAGACTAATGAAAAATGCTAATTAATATCACTTTTTTGCACTATAAAGATATGAAAATGAATTCCTGCATTGGAAAATGTGATTTTTTTAATAATACCCTATGTCGAAAAATGTGCATAAAAGCCATTAGCAACTTCCCTCAACACGGTCTAGTACGATAAAGCCAAGCTAGAAGGGTTTGAATTTTTTAAATGAAATTTTCTGGGGCACCATCAGCTCCAAAGGCGTGAATTTTCTCTAGAATATTTTCTGATTCGAAGTGAAAATACTAAAGGACTTCGTAAAGAAACCCGAATTCCTAAAAATATTGGTAGGCTACGTTCAAACATGTTTTAGTTTTTTATAGTCTCAGCGGGAACTGCATATCCGATTTAAACCTTTATCTGCTAATGCAATATTTATCCAAGCGTGTATAATGTTAAACCGGTGAGCAGAGCAGTATAGTCGGACGGGGCCGACCATATGATACCTTACACAACTACCACGGAACTCTAACTTTCTGCAGATCTATATTCCAAGAATGGGCAATATTTCGCGATATTAGCACCCTCTTAATCGATTAGAGGTCAATAGCTCCTATTGCCATGACATCTATTTCGAATTATTTTTTATATCATAATATCCATTCTTTTCATTTTACACAGACATGTCTTGACTTGACCCGCTGAAAAGTGACAGATCATTACAAAAGCCCATCACATTAGTTGGCCAGATTCATTCTCCAGTGTCATATTCTGCATATAATTGTGGCATATAGATCGAATTGAAAAAATACAATAAAAATAAGTTCCGGTCCACTTCATCCCAAAATTATTATCTGCAATTATTATCTGATCGCAAATTATAGGCGTTGTCCTTGACCAAACCGGAACCGCATGGAAATTTTAAAAGCGATCAGCGCTATATTTCCGCCCTACAGTGTGGTAATGGGTTACTAAATAATATCTGAATACGTAAGCACCTGTAAATATTTAAGGGTAACTTTCATATCCAAGCACGTACAACAATATAGTTGGTATCAATTTAAAGGCCAACAACTCCTCTTGGATATACTATCAATTTCTCGGGTCTATGTCCTTCAGGAGTAAATATATATGCCATAGAATACAAATTTTGTAATTTTTTACACAAAAGTATGGGTCCATTTGACCCGCTAAATATTGACCGATCTTTATCAAAACTGGCATGCCTATTCTTTGGCCCGATCCCCTTCTACATTCGCGATGTTTGGAACATAATTGCGGCCTCCGGAGCGACCAGAAAATCAGACAAAAGTTTTTGGTCCATTCCATCCCCTAAAAATTAACTGATCTTTTCCAAAAACAATAGGGGTCTTCATTGGCCAGAACCTATCCTACATGCAAAATTTCGTGAAGATTGGTCCATAACTGTGGCCTGTATCGTGTTTACAAATTTTAATGGACAGACGGACGGACGTACACAAATGTCTAGATCGACTCAGCTAGACGAGGTATGACGATCGGTACACTTAATGGTGGGTCTGGGACCAATATTTCGCGGCGTTACAAACTTTTGGGGCTGCACAAAGCTGTAATACTCTGACAACATAGTTGTGTAGGGTATAAATATGGGGATTATTGGTCCAATTATTCTGGCACGTCCCCCCACAAAGGTCAACATTTGAAAAAAGTGTAAATCGTTTATGAATATCCAATTTCGTCCAAATTGCACTACGAAATATTTTTAACAAGTCCTTCCCCACAAAGTATAAAAATGTGCAAATACATAATTAAGAGTCTTTCTAAATCATAAAAAAATTCTGGTACCTCACCCACACCTTCTAATCAAATATATATTTTTATACCCCCAGCCTTATGGCTAATAGTATATTTCTTTTCAAACTTTGTTTAAGTTCGAATATGGAGAATATAGGTCCTCTCCTCCTATCGGTACCTCCCCCACAAAATGGTCAAAATTGTACAAAAAAGTATTTTATAATATCATGCGAACAGATTTTCCGATTTGAACCAAGCTACAACCTATTATCTCAACCAAACCTAGATCGAGTCCAAAAATGGGACCCATCGGTCCACTCCTTCTGTAATCTCCCCCACAAATTGTCAACACTTTCATTATTTTTAAAACCAATATAAGTCGAATGGAATGTCCGATTTCAACCAAAATTTCCAGAACCTATTATCATTATCAAGTCCGAAGATGGTACCTCCCCAACAAATGGTGAAAATGTTCATTATTTTATGATATTCAATATCCGGCGAATAGAATGTCTGAATACGGCCGTCTCTTTTTGGTTATAAAAATGATGGTATAAAAAGTTTGACCCGGCTCGGAATTTACGATTTTAATTGTTTATCTCCAAAAGGTTGAGAAGAATACCTGCATATTTTTAAGATATAAAGATCCTCTACGGATCGCCTATAGTTAAGGCACTTTTCAAAGAATGAGGATTTTTTATGGATATTTTTAGACATAATGGATGATATATAAGGCACTCCCTCACGTAATCTTTAGATAGAAGACCTTATGCAGGTCTTCTATATGTAACATACTTGTTTCTATAGGTTCTCTATGTAGAAAATATTTTTTTTTAACATACGAAAGACCTGTTCTACAAATGAAGTACCTATCTTCACGAATGAATGTCCATTCTTCTTCTACATATAATATTGATAATAATATTTTTAGACATAATGGATGATATATAAGGCACTCCCTCACGTAATCTTTAGATAGAAGACCTTATGCAGGTTTCTATATGTAACATACCTGTTTCTATAGGTTCTCTATGTAGAAAATATTTTTTTTTAATATACGAAAGACCTGTTCTACAAATGAAGTACCTGTCTTCTACGAATGAATGTCCATTCTTCTTCTACATATAATATTGATAATAGGTCAAGCCGAACTTTTTCTATTATTTTGTAGAGAATTAAAAATATTATACTTTTATAAAAGCTAACAGAAGTCTTCTGCATTTAAGAGGACCTTCTACATTACATATAAATTAATGTCATAACCTTCTACGGGAAAGTAGAAGGTGGGAACATAAAATCTTCTTAGAAAAGCAAACATCTTCACCTGCTAAAAAAGAAATATACTCTACTGAGAAATAAAAAAAATATTCTGCAATAAATATCTGAGGGTATCTGTCTTATAAAAATTTTGTCTATTTGTATATGCAAAAGGTATTCGCGAATAATTTAGATCTGCTGTTGAAATCAGTAGGAGTATCACTTTGTTTTTGCAAAGCAAAATTTTGGAGCCTAACCGACATTTCATGAGAATGTCTCATATTTGTGCCTTCTAGTGTTATACATTATATACAAAAAACATGTATGTTGGTTCGAGCTATTTCTGAATCGATTTCGACTTTAATAATATTGCTTTCCTTTAGAATCCACATCTAAATTAAATTCGTATACAACTGCGTCTGGTCCGTATCATTTTCATGCATTTCAAGGACCCAATCAGCAAAGAGATACCATGTGGTTTATGATCGCAAGGCTTAAATTCTTATCTCTCGAGTGAATCGGACAAAAATTGGCTGATACTTTAGTCAAACTCCGAATAATTCTAAACACCTTTACTTATAAATCACTTTATATAGGACCTTTAGTCAATCCACCATGGAAATAACCCTTAAATGTAAGATCTTTGTAGTCAATGGCTCCCTATCTGTCAAAATTTTCCATTTTTTAAAACAATTTTGTAATATATTTTTAGAATTTTCAAATGTCCTTTTTGGCCAGGAGTCTGAATGCTACCCAGGGTCCATTTTTGCTATTCAACTACAGATTTGTTCCCCATAATTATTTACTACTTCTAGAGAATTTTGATTTTCTCAAACCATATTCCTAAATTTAGTTTCGAAAAAATTTTGTAGGATATTATCAATAAAATATGCTATTATTTATATATGTATGTGCACTACATATGAATTTATGTCTTTATGCATATTTTTATCTAATGCATATTTTTATATTTTCATTAGAAAAAGAAAATCTTTGAAAATCTCAAGATTATCATGAGAAAAATATTAAAAAAAATAACTAACTTCTATTTTTATTTACCCATAAAAAATGGTCATTAAGGTTTCCCAACGTTTGTGTCTTAAGTCTTTCGAAGAAAATTACCCAAACAGCCTTCTAGGGAAATTCTAACAACATTAGAAAATAAATAATGATTTAGACACTGTAATTAAAATATTAACAACACATCGTAAATAACATTTACCAAATAAAATTAAAAAAAATGTTAATATGAGGAAAAATACTCACATTTCACCAGCTGACGCCTTTTATCCAGCCAATGAACATTTAAATGCAATTAATAGCACACAAACAACATCACATAAACATATGACGTCTGACTTTGCGTTGCTGGGTTCTTCTTCTTGTGGTCCCTATGGATTTGAAATGTTTATTTTTATATGAAAATTATATTTAATCTTTGTTGTATTAGTTCGGCTGTAGGCTTTTTAAAAGTAAAAATCGTTTCTAATTTTGATTTTTAATGTTTATTGTTTCCAATATTTCGATTGGATTCTCCAATCATCCTCAGGGAACTACAATTACATATATTTTAACAGATTTTGAAACAACAATAACAATATGTACATAAACTTACTTGAAGAAAGTTATGTTGTCTTTAAGTCAACGTTCTTACTTCAACTAAAGTCTACCAGATTTGTATTTGTTTACTGTGTGTCTATAGATTTGAGCGCAGTTGTCTGTGTCGGTTTTATAATTGAGTCGAGTGTCAAGTGGAGTGTTGATTATGTGCAACATCTCAAGAGTAAAATTTTTTTATAATTACTTTCTTGAGTTAGAAGTTTTATGTCATTAAAATCTGGGGTATGTCCTGTTTTTGTGCAGTGTGCTGCAAGGGCTGTTTTTTGCTCTATGGGTTTGTACAGAGCTTTTTGATCCGATTTATGTGCGGATATTCTTGTCTTTAATTTTGTCTTAGTAGTGCCAACATATACCTTTTGGCATACGTTGGACTTGTCTCCCTTACATTTAATGCGGTATACTACGTTGGATTTCTCCTCGTCTTGTATTTTACTTTTTAATTTGCTGAAAAGATTATTCAGCGTGTTTGTAGTTTTAAATGCCAGCTCAAGTTTTGTGTTGTCGTAAATGTTAGAATGTTTTAATCTTTCTGAAAACCCACGTGTATATGTCATAGTTTTGTAAATTTTCTCGCTGTTGTCGCTTGTTTTCTTTGTCTTTTCTTTTCTTGCTCGTATCATGAGATTGTCAATAGTTTTGTCCGGAAAATCATTTTTCTTCAGGATCTTCTTAATTATATTAATGTTTTTGTTGTGATAGTCTGGATGGCTTATGTCTAAAACCCTATTTATGAAATTGGATGCAGTGTTGATTATTGTTCTTCTCGGATGTCTAGATGTAAAGTTAATCAGTCGTCCCGACGCTGTAGGTTTCTGGTAGCAGTCAATGTCATAGAGAAAAATTATGTAATTATTGTCAAACATACACAATTTTGGGAAGGGGATTAGTATGAGTATTAGTGAACTGAAGTATAGCAGAAGTCGGGATAACATTTAATATATCTTAAGGATTTACAAGTATACAAGAGATCTCGTATAGGACAGAAATTAACCATGTTCAATAGGATAATATTCTAAATCTAATCTTCTGTACGATCTTGTAAAGGCTTTTAAAATAAAAATCAATAGGCTCTCTATAACGGTCCACAGCTAAAACATCGATCTCCAATAAGACATTATCTACGTCTTCTGTAGATATATATTTTTTAAGTATTGTGGTGGAGAAAGCGATTTGAAAACTTTCTTACAAAAAAAAAGTTATGGTGTAAATAGTCCCTTAAAAGTTTCTTTTGACATTTTTCCAGGCTTGTGTTGTCCCTATTAGTCCATTGGAAAAAAATATAGACAGTTCCCCATATCCGTGGTTCAGATAGATCTTTGAAAAAATATTATGTAAAATCCACAATTCAGTCTCTTTCCTTTAAAGAAGTTTCTTTAAAAATAAGTAAAAAGTGTCAGTTGGTTTTGCCGACAGTCTATTGTTTGCGGAGGTCCTCCGAATTATACACAGGTTTCATAATTCATTTTATGTATATGCTTTTATCAAAAAGTTTCCGATTTAATATAGATCAAATCGGTTAATCAATACGCTTCAAACTACATTTATAAGTTTATAAAATATTTACCCTTTGTAGGGGAGGTACCAGAAGAAGTGGAGCGATATTCCAACATATTCTAAGTTCACTTACTCCCTTTGAGACCAAATCCGTTTCTGTGAATCGTCTCCAAATTTTCTGAAACGGATTTGGTCTAAAGAGACATAGGGTCTAAATCCAATATTTCGATGGGGCACATTTTTGTCGTATCAATGTGTATATGCCCTCATTAGCCATAAGACTGAGGGTATAAAAATCACAGTTTTGAATCTAAAGGTCCTTTGAAAAAATTGCCTAAAATATCCACTCTTGTGACTCTGAACCTAAGGCCATTTTTTTCATAGATAATTTTATAGAAAACAATAAAAAAATTTTTAAAAATTTGAGCAGCCCAAAATTTCCTATTAAGTTGTCTAAAAACTTCAAAATACCGAGAATTTGACAAGATGTTTATATGGAAGCTATGTCAAAACATGGACCTATGTTGATAATTTTCTGCATGTATGTATGTGACGGTACCATCATATGAAAGTTACACCAATACTTGGACCCATATATCCTACCTACTATACCAAAACATCCTAGGAGAATTATCAATGTGTGAATAATGCAATTTTGCGATTGAAATCGAATTTTATTTCGGACTATTTTTTTGCTCTCTCTTTGGAAATTCCTCTCTACATTTTCTCTTTTTTTTCCAAATAATCCCCTTACGTTCTTATGGTCTCCATCGGACTTTAGGATTACTGAAAACCAAACAGATCTTCATTATCCCTTATCAAAATGCTGCATGGACCCACTTTTAATATTTAGCAACATATGTTTTAACATTTTCATCGAATGCGAATGGCACGTTCATGGCATGCTTAATCTCAGCATGAGATCAAAAAAAGTCAGATAAGAAAATCACACAAAGGATGATATCGACAGGATGATGATGATCACATCAATATGATGGTGACCACATGCTCACACACAAACACACGCAGTTCCTTTTTCTACACGAACTTGAGATGCTGGTAAATTACGATTTTATGTTGAAGATTTCCCAAATAAAACCCCTTAAAGATTTCTTGTCTGTAGCTGGAAGAAAGGAAAAGATTCTAATTTCCTAAGCTGAGAACTAGCAGCTGGTTTGCCCCTTTTTCATTTGGCCATTGAATTTTTCAACAAAAGAAATTTCCCAAAAAAGAGAAAGAAAAATAAGAAAACATGTTGTTGACGTAACACATGGTGTGGATGTTGGTGGTAGAGCACCAACATCAGCCACCTTTCCCTCTTGTTTTTTTACTATTGTCCTTTTGTGTTTCATTTGGTAGGTGGATCCTTTTTGTTTTTATGTGTTTCAGCAGTATGTGGTAGTTTACAAGTGTGCTAATGCATTTATATGTGCGTACATGTGTTCGTTCGGTTGGAAAGTTTTTGTAGGGGTGGCTCTGATCGAACGATCATTCCTAGAGTTAAGGTTCTCTTTTGTTTTGCCACTACCACCAGCCAGCCTGCCTGCAAGTCACCCATAAAGAAGGTGGCTTGGCTGACAGATGATAGCCAGTGTAAAATTTGTTGTTTAGCCAAGTCATTATTGTTGCTGTTGTTAATGCGCATGCCCGGCACACGTTGTCATCATCGATTTTCTTTCAATTTATTTTTCTTCTGTTTCCTGTTTCAAAAATAATTTGTTTAACAAAATACTATGCATTGCAAGATTGGGAACATGTGTCTTTTTTTGGTGTCATACAGCTGCTGCTGTATATCGAATTTAATCATTTCCATATCAATATGAATTTTCTTAGTTGTTGAGATGATTTCTATTACAATGAACCTGACCTCCTAACAAGGGAAGCGTATTTTTCTATATCAAAAATCTTTACACTACAAATTTATTTGCCTCTAAATGTTTATGAATTTTTATCAAAGCAAGAAATTGCCAACATAGGTCCTTATTTTGAATAAGCTTTATTTTCAAATACCATCGACTCTCGATAATTTAGAATTCAAAAAGACTGATTGTTTTAAAACAACAGGTGTTAATAAGCTAAAGTGAATTTTCAAGAACAGAGAACATATTTTTTGACGATGTTGATATTTTATACAAGGCGATCTATTTCTTACGAATCCCATAAAACAAAAGCCCTCCCAAAACTTCATTCAGGACTACGGACTTATCAACTCCTCGGCAAATTAATTCGTTTGTTACTTATACATTTTAATACATTCGATCTTAGAGTACGGGGTAAGGAGTCCTATAAAATGAACCCAAATTAGGACGAAGTTACATATTCGCAAGGGTCTGTTTATTCGAATCATAACTTTTGGAAATGAGGGTGAGGACTTCTACTCGTTATGAATCCAGCCAAACACATTCTTAAAAGCAGTAAACGGACCATAATATTCTATACTAACATATACCCGCTACTTCGTTAGCGAATGTGAGAATACCACCAATATTAATACTTTTAGAACCGTTTAGTAACAATGTTCTCATACTACTCAACTCAACCCTAAACACAAATTCTGACCGCAAAAGAAATCTAGCTCTATACAAAATTTGGTGTCATTTTTTACCCTTTGTACTCTTGTAAAATTTCCAAATTTCAAATATAGCTTCACCCAAATCCAAATTAAGTACCAGCTAGTAAACATTAATATAAATTGCCATAACAACCTACATTAACAATCATAAATACGAATTTCCAACACTTCCCACATACCCCAATCTTAATTCCATATTTCAGGATTCTATCGATTTACGTAAATCCAATTTGTTTCAAATTTAGTGCCATTTAATACACATAGGTACAAATTTCCATTACTACCTACATCATGCAATCCAATGAAAATCTTATTACTCTATCGGTTAACTTTTAATAAAACTGTACCAAATATAGTGCCATTTAGTACACATTAGTAGACATTTCCAAAACTTCCTACATACCCCCAACAGTGATCCTAACCACCATCTGGTACCATTTAGTACACATTAGTACGAATGTCCAAAACATTCTACATAGCCCAATCCTAACTTCAAATTTCAAGATTCTAGCTCGCTTTACTCAATTCACATTTGGTACTATTTTGAACACATAAGTACAAATTTCCAAAACTTTCTACATATCCCCATCCTACACCCCAAATTATAAACCTACCTCCAAATTTCAGGATTCCAGCTGTATTGGTTCAACAAAAATTTAAATTGTACAAAATTGAGTACACATTTGTACGAATTTTCAAAACTTCCTACATACCCCAATCCTACACCCACACAGTGATTCTGAATCCAAGTTTCAAGATACCAATTCTATCGGTTCGCCCACAATTCATACTGTAAAAAATTTAGTACACAGTAGTACAAATGTCCAACACTTCCTACATACCCCGATCCTACACGCCCACGGTGATGCTAAATCCATGTTTTAGAATTAAAACTCTATTAGTTCACTCGCAATTCAAATTGTACCAAATTTAGTACACAGTAGTACCAATTTCCAAATCTTCCTACATACCCCAATCCTACATCTCCACAGCGTTCCTAAATCAAAATTTCAAGATTCCAACTCTTTCCGTACAGCACATAGTAGTATCAACTTCAAAACCTTCCTACACCTCCACAGTGATCATAAATCAAAGTTTCAGAATTCCAACTCTATCGCTTCACCTACAATTTAAATTGTACCAAATTAGTACTCTTAGTACAAAATTCTAAAACTTCCTACATACCCCAACACCTACACCTCCACAGTGATCCCAAATCCAAGTTTCAGGATTCCAACTCTATCAGTTCTCACACAATTCAAATTGTACCAAATTTAGTACACAGTGGTACGAACTTCGAAATCTTCCTACATATCTCAATCTTACACCTCAACAGTGATCCTGACTCCAAATTGCATGATTCTAGCTGTTCACATAAAATTCAAATTGTACCAAATTTAGTACCCATAAGTATTAATTTGTTAAACTGAATCCTGACCCTAATCTTACATCCCTACAATGATCCTAATTCCAAATATCATTGTTCCAGCTCTATCGGTTTACCTAAATCAAAATTGTACAAATTATAGTACGATTTAGTACTTTTCGTACACATAAGTCAAAAAATTCCAAAACTACGTACATATGCCAATCCTACACTCCGTCGGTAATCAAATTTGTACCAAATATAGTACCATATAGTACATTTTGTACACATGAGTACACGCTTTCCCAACTCTCTTTATATCGACCCTACTTCTCAACCTTAATTTGGATTCCAAATTTCAAGTTTTTAGCTCAATCCATTCACATGCTACAGAATTGTACCAAATTTAGTACATTTTCGTACTTTTCGGAGAGTTATAGTTCGAATTTCCAAAAATCCTTTGGTACATCTATCCTACACCTAACCAATTTTCAGAGTTCTACTTCCACCTGTTCGCCAAATACACATTTAGTACTTTTCGTATCGTTCTAGTACGAATTTCCAAAAACCCAGCCTTTTCTGTCACATTTGGACCAAGAGTGATCCTCCCAAAAATTTCAAGATTCAAGCTTCAGCCGTTTAGTCTGGGCGTTGATGAATCGTTAAATCGGTCAATCACTTTACTCTTTTATTAGTATAGATTACCTATCTAGACAATATTTCTTGACCGATTAGAGGTCAGCAGCTCCTCTGTCTTACCCTGGCATATTTTTAGAATCTTCTTTTCTTTTGTAAAAATGTACGCTTTAAGATGCAAATTTGGTCATTTTACAAAGAAAAGTCTTGTTTAATTTGACCCGCTTAATATGGCCTTGTAAAGGCGTGGATTTTTTAAGGAATATTTTTCTAAGGCCTCGTAAAGTCGTGGATTTTTTAAAGAATATTTTTCTAAGGCCTCGCAAATTCTGAGAACGAAACTAAGCCGATAAAAAAATTAATGATCGTCTCAAACAACAACACGTGTGGCACGCATGCGTTTCAAACCAAAAAAAAAAAAAATATCCATAAAAAATCATTGAAAGGGGAATACAATTATGAGGGTACAAGCTCATTGGCAACGACCCTTAGCTCTTCTCACAAAGCAGAAATATTGTTTTCATAAAAAAAACTATTTTTGTTGAACTTCCGAAAAGGAGCAAAACAAATACCACAAAATGTTTCAGGAAGCCAAACGAAAATCCACTTACAAAGGGAGTGTAGTGCCCATTTTGTAAAACATCTTACATTCTTTGCTGCCTATTGTTGTTGTTTTTGTTCGCTGCTCAATTACAGGAAATCAAACTCATACGGAAAACACTTCTGCTTAAAATTTAGCAGCAATTTACAACATAAAATCATTTAACAAAATCTATGAATGAATTACACAAAAATAAGAAGCTTGAATGAGCGAGGGAACGACTGAGGAACTGAGCAAATAATGAATTGTAGACGTTTCACATTGGCCTCGGGTATGAGGGTGTGTTTAACAACTCGCACGCTTTTCTGTTTTTTTTTTTTTCTGGGGCGCAATTTTGCCAGATTTTTGAATACAAACTGCAGCTGCCACCAGTTAATCGCCCAATCATTTGCATAACGACGCACTTGTTAAGTGTTAAGAAGCTGATATTTTTGAATAAAATTTGTGTTTCAATTTTGTGGTGAATAAAAAATTACTTTGAGTTTCAATTACCCAAGAACACAGCCTATGCATACATTTTTAGATAGAGGAGAAGTATTCAAATTGAAGATAGTGGAAGTTTTGAATTTATCTCGTACTTCCTCTTTCAAAATAATTAAAGTAAAGCCTTTCAAATTTATTTTAAATAAAGTAGGGTACTATTAAATATTGATGTTTTGCTTGCCTATCATCATTTTTCTATTAGACAGCTGTTTTTTTTAATATTTTATGGATTTACTGACTTTACCAATTAATCGATTGATGAGGAAAACACATGTTTACAGTTGCCTTTAATCATAAAGCCGACCTTAATGATAATCAGTATCGATGTGTGTGGTTTCGACCATCCTTCCCCATAAACAGCTTCGCAGTAATTGCGGGAAGATTTTATTGAAGTTTTATTCGGTTTTTTTGAGGTGCTCCCGCGTAGGAAGCGTTACTTGGTTGGTTAACCAACAACCTGCTGATTTTCATGTGAATAGTTTTTGAGTTATGAATGAAATTCTAAACTCCTCTTCAAAGGCAGTTAGGAGTAGGAGATGAATGATGGATTACTATCATATGTAGGATGATAGCTTATCTCAAATCAAGAAATATTGTGTGAACATTTAGGAGAATCAATGAAAAGAACGAACATAAGGTGTGATCTGTTTAATTAAATGTATGCGGGTGGTTAATGCGAAGACAAAAAAAAAAAAAAAAACGTTTTTAATACCAGAATGTTCTAATGAAAATTTGTGTGGAAGAAATAGATAAAGACGAATTAAAGGAAAAGGTCACCTAATGGAGGCAATAACCCTGAGAAAACTTTCAATTTTCGCCTAGATCACCTGCTTCAATTACGGATTATCATGGCAATATAACAGTAGATTTTTCAAAAAATATTTTCTAATGCCTACAATAGGCGTGGATATTATAAAAAATATTTTTCTAAGGCTTAAAATATTCTTTAAAAAATCCACCTAAGAAACATATTTTTTTAAAAAAATAAAATAAATAAATAAAATAAAACCAGTGAGCGGGGCGGCAGTATAGTCGGACGGGGCCGATCATATGATACCCAACACAACTTCCAAGAAAATCTAACTTTGTGTGGTTCTATATTCTAAGCTTGAGCAATATTTCGCGATATTTGCACCCTCTTGACCGACTAGAGGTCAACAAATATTCCAGATTCCCTTCTTAACAAATTAAGTTTTCGGTCCACTTCATCCCAATATTATTATCTGATCATCACCGAAAATTATAGGCGTTGTCTTTGACCATACCTGGATACTCATGGAAAATTTCAAACCGATCAGCGCTATATTTTAGCCCTCTAGTTTGGTAATGGGTTACTAAATAATATCTGATTACGTAAACACCTATAAATATTTAAGTTAACTCCCACATCCGAGTACATACGACAATATAATTGGTATCAATTTCAAGGTCAACCACTCCTCTTGGATATACTATCAACTTTTCGGATCTATGTTCTTCAGGGGTAAATATATATGAAATAGAATAAAAATTTTGTCATTTTTAAAACAAAAGTCAGGGTCCATTTGACCCGCTAAATATTGACCGATCTCTATAAAAAACAGGCATGCTTATTCTTTGGCCCGATCCCCTTCTCTATTTAAAAATTCACGATGTTTGGGCCATAATTGCGGCCTCTGGAGCCAACAAAAAATCAGACAAAAATAAAGTTTTTGGTCCATTTCATCCCCTAAATATTAACCGATCTTTACCAAAAACAATAAGGGTCTTCATTGGCCAGAACCCATCCTATATGCAAAATTTTGTGAAGATTGGTCCATAACAGTGGCCTGTATCGTGTTTACAAATTATAATAGACAGACGGACGGACAAACATGTCTAGAACGACTCAGCTAGTCGAGATATGACGAGCAGTATTCTTAAAGGTGGGTCTAAGACCAATATTTCGCGGCGTTACAAACTTTTGGGGCTGCACAAAGCTATAATACCCTGACAACATAGTTGTGTAGGGTATAAATAACGCTTGTTTTAAGTATTAGAAAAATATTTTTATAATAACCACGCCTACTTTAAGCCTTTGAGAAATGTACTTTAAAAAATCCACGCCTTAATAGGCCTTTAAAAATCTACGTTTGAATTTTTTCAATATCGATTAAATCAATTAGATTCTGTCATAAATTGATAATCGAAGATTTGAATAGTTTTTTTTTTAAACAGTTGTTCAATGCGTTTCCCTAATAAATGCATTATTGTGATCCGCTGCATATGTTGCAAAATCATCAGGCTTTTCTGCAATAAAGTGGCAGACGTCTGTGCAATTATCCTGACAAGGGGATGACATAAAAATTAATGATAATTTTTTGTTTGCTCATTTACGGAAGGCCAAGGATAATGATTATTGTAACCAACTGTATTATCTCACGCTTAATTTTGCCAACATCCCTGCCAGTTTTTCATCCAGCCATCCTCCACCCTCTTTGGTTAATGGACTGTTAAACAAAACAGAAACTTACCGCAATTACAAACGTCGCGACATAGGCTTATCTTGCCCTGGCAGTCTGGTGGAGGATGAACATTTGTCATTATCACATATTGCGGTTTCGCCACGACTTTGATGATACACATGCACACACACACACATGGCTCAGTTGGCACATATGTCACAATTGCCCTCCTCCTCCCTAATTGGGTATGATATTTTTTGTTATTCTGCTGAGTGATAAGCAGTTAAATAAAATCGGAGGAAAGTAGTCTTTGAAGGACTTTACAATTTTTTTTATGAAAAAGTAGAAAAAATGATAAAATATGGAAGTCCTGTTCATCCTTGTGTCGTACGTTTGATGCATGTCAGACCATCTGCATTGTTTAAGCAAGGAAAATTTCGCGGAGCATAAACATATTCGCAGAAGCTATGGCTGAAAGTATTTCAAACCTCCGATGCAAGGAAATTTATACCGAAATATTTTTATTATTATTTTTTTTTTTGACATTTCCACACCTCCCTTAAAAAATCGTCATCGTGTCTTCTCTCACCAAACTTCGAATAGGGTGCTTTTGGTTTACTTTATAATTTGTTGTTGGTAACATTTGTTATTTTTTGTACTTCGGGTGGTCCTTCATATGAAATCTGACACTCTTTGACATATTTGTAGTAAATGTAATTTAAATCCTTTTGCCTTCCTCCAGCTTCCAGACAACACCACTTAGGGACGCCACTCCTTGTCCTCTTTTCCGTTTATGACACATTTGCTGACATTTGTGACGTGAACGTGATTTTCAGTAATTTCAAATCATTTACTTTACTTTAAAAGGACTCGAAAATTAATACTTAACGAGGGATGGAAGAGAATGAAGAGTTACGAGAAGGATTTGTAAGGAAGGTTTTTTCAAGGACCCTCAATAGGCGTGGATTAAAAAAAAATTTAAAAAATTTAAGGACCTTCAATAGCGTGGTTTTTTAAAGAATATTTTTTCAAGGCCTATCAATCCAGACGTGGATTTTTTAAAGAATATTTTTTCAAGGCCTATCAATCCAGGCGTGGATTTTTTTAAAGAATATTTTTACAAGGCCTATCAATCCAGGCGTGGATTTTAAAGAGTATTTTTTCAAGGCCCATCAATCAAGGCGTGGATTTTTTTTTTTCAAGGCCCATCAATCAAGGCGTGGATTTTTTAAAGAGTATTTTTTCAAGGCCCAAGACAAGGCGTGGATTTTTAAAGAGTATTTTTTCAAGGCCTATCAATCCAGGCGTGGATTTTTTTAAAGAATATTTTTACAAGGCCTATCAATCCAGGCGTGGATTTTAAAGAGTATTTTTTCAAGGCCCATCAATCAAGGCGTGGATTTTTAAAGAGTATTTTTTCAAGGCCCATCAATCAAGGCGTGGATTTTTTAAAGAGTATTTTTTCAAGGCCCAAGACAAGGCGTGGATTTTTAAAGAGTATTTTTTCAAGGCCCAAGACAAGACGTGAATTTTTAAAGAGTATTTTTTCAAGGCCCATCAATCAAGGCGTGGATTTTTAAAGAGTATTTTTTTCAAGGCCAAAGACAAGTGGATTTTTAAAGAGTAGTTTTTTCAAGGCCCATGACAAGGCGTGGATTTTTAAAAAGTATTTTTTCAAGGCCCAAGACAAGTCGTGGATTTTTAAAGAGTATTTTTTCAAGGCCCAGAACAAGGCGTGGATTTTTAAAGAGTATTTTTTTCAAGGCCCAAGACAAGTGGATTTTTAAAGAGTAGTTTTTTCAAGGCCCAAGACAAGTCGTGGATTTTTAAAGAGTATTTTTTCAAGGCCCAAGACAAGGCGTGGATTTTTAAAGAGTATTTTTCATGGTTCATATAAGGCGTGGATTTTTTAAAGAGTATTTTTTCAAGGTTCATATAAGGCGTGGATTTTTTAAAGAATATTTTTTCAAGGCCTTTTTTTTAAGGATTTTTAAAGAGCATTTTGAAGGTTTCGGTTTTTTTAATATTATTTCTAGGATTGAAATTGACTACAGTTGGTTTTTAAATAATAAATTTTCAAGGACCAATAATTAGAGTCGATTTTTTTTCCTCATTACACCTCCCTCCTTTTTTAGATTACAAAATATTTCAAGTGTAATTATAGTTTTCAGAAAAAAATCCATAACATCTGTTAAGAGTTTATTCTAATAATATATTTGTGCATGCATATGTGTTTTGTATATCCTTCCCGCTACACGATCGAAAGCGTGTGTGTGGGTTCACAATTTGATATTTTTAATGGTATATCCCTTCCTCTCAGCCCTAACTAAGGGTGCCGTTTAAAATTCGTTGCACTGTCCGGTTTTTTATTTCAAATTTTTAGAAATTTCTGTAAAACAAAATCCATAATGTGGACGTGTGTGGGGGAGAGATATTCTGAAAGAGACCCATTGTATTGATTAAAGCCTTTCTCCAGGCCAACAACAGTAATATGTAATGTGTATGCAGCCATGCATTTGTCTGAGCAGCTGCTAAGCATGTGGGCTGGATCAAGGCGTGAAATTTATGTGTATGTTAGTTATATTGGGTTGTGTAAACACCATTACACTTTTCACCAAAGAGTAAAATGATCGCAGTGTGTGGATGTGTGCCTGATGCATATCTTGTGGCATTATGAAAGGGATATTTGCTTTGTATGCACATTTATGTTTCCTAGTATACGGAGCTGTGTCCTAAGCCAAATGAGGGCGAGTTGGTTATTTTAAAACTAATAAATTTTAATTTTAATGTGACAATTTATTTTATGTAAAATAAACAGTTTTAGGGTGTATTTAAAATATTAGCATTGTACTTAGTACCGCACATATTGGGAAAGTCATTAAGTAAATGACGTGAAGGGTAATTGCGCCGGGGAACACATTAAGGAAATCAGCAATGAAATGGTGAAGGATTATAGCACAACCCAGGACATTTTAAAAATATTTGTTCAAAACGAGACTACTTAAAAGGAGAATATCTTTAAAAGGCATTTTTATGGATTTTTAAAGGATATTTTATTTAAGAAAAGGCCTGGATTTTTTAAAGATTTTTTTTCTAAGGACCAAATCAGGCATGGATTTTTTAATAAATATTTTTCTAAGACCAAATCAAGGCGTGGATTTTTAAAGAATATTTTTCTAAGGACCAAATCAAGGCGTGGATTTTTAAAGAATATTTTTCTAAGGACCAAATCAAGGCCTATCAATTAAGGCGTGGATTTTTTAAAGAATATTTTTCTAAGGCCTATCAATTAAGGCGTGGATTTTTTAAAGAATATTTTTCTAAGGCCTATCAATTAAGGCGTGGATTTTTTAAAGAATATTTTTCTAAGGCCTATCAATTAAGGCGTGGATTTTTTAAAGAATATTTTTCTAAGGCCTATCAATTAAGGCGTGGATTTTTTAAAGAATATTTTTCTAAGGCCTATCAATTAAGGCGTGGATTTTTTAAAGAATATTTTTCTAAGGCCTATCAATTAAGGCGTGGATTTTTTAAAGAATATTTTTCTAAGGCCTATCAATTAAGGCGTGGATTTTTAAAGAATATTTTTCTAAGGCCTATCAATTAAGGCGTGGATTTTTTAAAGAATATTTTTCTAAGGCCTATCAATTAAGGCGTGGATTTTTTAAAGAATATTTTTCTAAGGCCTATCAATTAAGGCGTGGATTTTTTAAAGAATATTTTTCTAAGGCCTATCAATTAAGGCGTGGATTTTTTAAAGAATATTTTTCTAAGGCCTATCAATTAAGGCGTGGATTTTTTAAAGAATATTTTTCTAAGGCCTATCAATTAAGGCGTGGATTTTTTAAAGAATATTTTTCTAAGGCCTATCAATTAAGGCGTGGATTTTTTAAAGAATATTTTTCTAAGGCCTCTCAATTAAGGCGTGGATTTTTTAAAGAATATTTTTCTAAGGCCTATCAATTAAGGCGTGGATTTTTTAAAGAATATTTTTCTAAGGCCTATCAATTAAGGCGTGGATTTTTTAAAGAATATTTTTCTAAGGCCTATCAATTAAGGCGTGGATTTTTTAAAGAATATTTTTCTAAGGCCTATCAATTAAGGCGTGGATTTTTTAAAGAATATTTTTCTAAGGCCTATCAATTAAGGCGTGGATTTTTTAAAGAATATTTTTCTAAGGCCTATCAATTAAGGCGTGGATTTTTTAAAGAATATTTTTCTAAGGCCTATCAATTAAGGCGTGGATTTTTTAAAGAATATTTTTCTAAGGCCTATCAATTAAGGCGTGGATTTTTTAAAGAATATTTTTCTAAGGCCTATCAATTAAGGCGTGGATTTTTTAAAGAATATTTTTCTAAGGCCTATCAATTAGGGCGTGGATTTTTTAAAGAATATTTTTCTAAGGCCTATCAATTAAGGCGTGGATTTTTTTAAAGAATATTTTTCTAAGGCCTATCAATTAGGGCGTGGATTTTTTAAAGAATATTTTTGTAACCCCTTGACCCTTTCCTTCCACTTCTATAAATTTTCTGACATTTATTTGCTATGCCATTTCTGGATAAGTCAATTTAACCCATGCAAACAGAAACTGGATCTGAGCCAATAAATGTCATTTGCAAACATATTAGTCCATATCAATGGCAATATCATTTCAATATTATTTCAACAATAAAAGAAATTTAATACACATTCCCCGCATCTGAACATCCATCTAAGGGTTTTTCTGTTCTTGACAATAAACATGCCCTCCAACAGTGCAAGGACTAAGCCTAAGGTTATTATTGGCATCACGTCTCTGACCCCTTTTGAATGTCAACAACAAACAAAATGTAAAAGTGCATTCGAAAGGGACACTTTCCGGAAACCCAAGGCACACAACAAAAGAACATCTTGAAATATTTTCGAAAGCAAAGCAAATACTCTCACTCTTCTTCTACTTCCATTTTGACACGAAATCCCATTTTGTTTAAGTACTGGCAATACATTTTATATTTGATGTTGTTGTTGTGGCTATAATAGAGTACCACAAAATATCCTTGAAAAAAAAAAGAAAATAATATTACTACTTGTTGGCGTCCCATATATATTTTTAAATGCCCGGCATCCATCCATACGCCACCACCATTCACCATCCTCAGGGTAGTCATAGTAAATTGTTGTCGTTAAGTAGGTCTTGCGTGAAGGGTTCCTGCTGCATATTTTTTTTTTCAAGCAGCTGCTTTTTTCCCCCTTTTGTCCTTTTTTCCATTTGTAAACTGCATTTACAAAAATTCCAAAGGCACACAGACACATGCACACATTAATTTTTCATGTTGAACTCTTTCACTTCCTCTTCTTTGCCCAGCAAAGAGTAAATTGTGTGTTTGTTCGCTGCGAAATATCCTGCCGGCCAATAATTTCAGTTCATTATGTTGATTTGGTGTGTTGTGACTTTTCGAAAAAACCGCAACAGTCAAAGGATACTACAGTTGTAGTATACGAGAAAGGGATATTTTGTACAAACCACAACATATCCTGGATACGATCAAAAATAAAAATAAATTGACGACTGCGAAGTTTAAAGTTAATGGCTGAAACATGTTTCGATCTGCAGTTTTAAATCGATTGTCCTTCCTTCGGAGGGGATTGTAATTAAATAAATATGTATTGTACATAAATACAGTGGCTTAGGTCAGATATTATTTAAGGTCTTCTGTATATAGACGACATTTTCACATCATCATAAGACTTGAAAAATATTTTTTTATAAATCCAGGGTTGAAAAAAATATTTTTTTTTATAAATCCAGGCTTGAAAAAACATTTTTTTATAAATCCAGGCCTGAAAAAATATTTTTCTGTAAATCCAGGCTTGAAAAATATTTTTCTATAAATCCAGGCTTGAAAAAATATTTTTTTTATAAACCCAGGCTTGAAAAATATTTTTTATAAATCCAGGCTTGAAAAAATATTTTTGTTATAAATCCAGGCTTGAAAAAATATTTTTGTTATAAATGCAGACTTGAAAAAATATTTTTGTTATAAATGCAGGCTTGAAAAAAATATTTTTTTGTAAATCCACGCTTGAAAAAGTATTTTTTTGTAAATCCACGCTTGAAAAAGTATTTTTTTATAAATCCACGCTTGAAAAAAAATTTTATAAATCCAGGCTTGAAAAAATATTATATTTTTTATAAATTCACGCTTGAATAAATATTTTTTTTATAAATTCACGCTTGAATAAATATTTTTTTTATAAATCCACGCTTGAAAAAATATTTTTTTTTTATAAATCCACGCTTGAAAAAATATTTTTTTATAAATCCACGCTTGGAAAAATATTTTCT
Source organism: Musca vetustissima (assembly GCF_032173495.1). NCBI lineage: Eukaryota > Metazoa > Arthropoda > Insecta > Diptera > Muscidae > Musca > Musca vetustissima. The sequence continues at coordinate 22,633 of NW_026881824.1, forward strand.
TATAAATCCACGCTTGAAAAAATATTTTTTTTAAACCACGCTTGAAAAAATATTTTTTTTTTAAACCACGCTTGAAAAAATATTTTTGTTATTAATCCAGGCTTCAAAAAATATTTTTTTTTTCATTCCACGCTTGAAAATATATTTTGTTACAAATCCACGCTTGAAAATATATTTTGTTACAAATCCACGCTTGAACAAATATTTGTTTATAAATCCACGCTTGAACAAATATTTGTTTATAAATCCACGCTTGAACAAATATTTTTTTATAAATCCACGCTTGAGAAAATATTTTTTTTTATAAATTCACGCTTGAAAAAAATTTTTTTTATAAATCCACGCTTGAAAAATATTTTTTTTTTAAATCCACGCTTGAAAAAATATTCTTTTAAAAAATCCACGCTTGAAAAAATATTAGCTACACAAAAAAATTTTTTTTAAAAAATACACCCCGCTTGAAAAAATATTTTTTTAAAAATCCACTCTTAAAAAATATTTTTTTTTATAAATCCAGGCCTCTTTAAAAATATATTTTTTTTTTATAAATCCAGGCCTCTTTAAAAATATTTTTTTTATAAATCCACGCCTCTTTAAAAATATTTTTTTTATAAATCCATGCTTGAAAAAATATTTTTTTTTTTATAAATCCACGCTTGAAAAAATATTTTTTATAAATCCACGCTTGATTTTTTTTAATCCGCACTTGATTTTTTTTTAAATCCACACTTGAAATTATTTTTTTTTAATCCACACATGAAAATTATTTTTTTATATCCACACTTGAAAATTAGTTATTTTAAATCCACACTTGAAAATTATTTTTTTAAATCCACACTTGAAAATTATTTTTTTATAAATCCACACTTGAAAAAATATTTTTTTATAAATCCAGGCTTGAAAAAATATTTTTTTTAAATCCAGGGTTGAAAAAATATTTTTTTTATAAATCCAGGCTTGAAAAAATATTTTTTTATAAATCCAGGCTTGAAAAAATATTTTTTTTAAATCCAGGGTTGAAAAAATATTTTTTTTATAAATCCAGGCTTGAAAAAATATTTTTGTTATAAATCCAGGCTTGAAAAAAATATTTTTGTTATAAATCCAGGCTTGAAAAATATGTTTGTTATAAATCCAGGCTTGAAAAAATATTTTTGTTATAAATTCAGGCTTGAAAAAATATTTTTGTTATAAATCCAGACTTGAAAAAATATATTTTTATAAATCCAGGCTTGAAAAAATATTTTTTCGAAAATCACCCTTGAAAAAATATTTTTTTTTATAAATCCACGCTTCAAAAAATTTTTTTTATAAATCCACGCTTCAAAAAAATATTTTTTTTATAAATCCACGCTTCAAAAAATATTTTTTATTAAAAATCCACGCCTATGGTAGGCTTCAAATAGGCCTTCAAAAAATATTTTTTTATAAATCCACGCTTCAAAAAAATATTTATTTTATAAATCCACGCTTGAAAAATATTTTTTTATAAATCCACGCTTCAAAAAATATTTTTTAAAAATCCACGCTTGAAAAATATTTTTTTATAATTCCAGGCTTGAAAAATATTTTTTTATAAATCCACGCTTGAAAAATGTTTTTTTTATAAATCCACGCTTGAAAAAATATTTTTTTTATAAATCCACGCTTAAAAAAATATTTTTTAATAAATCCACGCTGGAAAAAATATTTTTTATAAATCCACGCTTGAAAAAATATTTTTTTATAAATCCACGCTTAAAAAAATATTTTTTTCTTATAAATCCAGGCTTGAAAAAATGTTTTCTTATAAATCCACGCTTGAAAAAATATTTTTTTATAAATCCACGCTTGAAAAAAATATTTTTTTGTTTATAAATCCACGCTTGAAAAAATATTTTTTTATAAATCCGCGCTTGGAGAAATTAAAAAAAGTTTAATTAAAAAGTCTTTAAAATTTAGAAATTTGTCATCATTATCATTAAAATGTCAAAACAATCATGAGTCCCACTGTATAGAATTTGCTTCACACATACATATGAAATACTTGATTGCCCACATTAGAGCGACCTTGCAATGTCGTCGTTGTCGACGTTTTCTCATTCTTGGTGGACTGCTGGTCTAAATTTATTGCAGCAATCTTCCAAAGCTGCTGCCACTCTATTCCAAATGCTGCTGTACTACAACATTATTGTAATACAAACATAAAAAACAACAACAACAAAAACATTCCCTCGTTTGGCATGAATTTCAAAGTAACTGTTTTTGGGCTTGGCTTCTTTTTTCTGTGTGTCGTTGTAAAAATACCCAACAAAACCGAGGGAAAAACTTAGATCGTGCATCTAGTAAATAGAATCCGTATTCCATACAATTTAGTTGGCTATATGGGCTTCTAAAAAAACACCAACAAAAACAACACAAACAATAACTGTTTGGTAACAGTTGCAGCTATGAGATTTTCAGTTCCCAAAGTTAAATGTCCGCTTTGCGGTGCAGCGAAGACATTCCAACATGCAACCTGTTTTAGTTCAGTTTAGCTGCAAATAAAACCTTGTTTAGCTTTAGTTATTGCCATGTTGCTGCCGATGTTTCCCCATCTTTTGGCTCCCTCTGCCTTTTTTGGGAAGTTGTTTTAATAAATTGGTTGTCTAACTGTTTTATGATTTTTTTTATGGTTGTGGCGTTTAAAGCCAGCAGTCTATCTCTCTGTTGGCCTTTGGTATTAAAGTCTTAAAATTAAAACACATGTTTTTGAGTTAGATTTGCAACAGATGTAGCTTCAGACATGATTGATAATTACATTAGTTGGGTTGTGATGTAAAAAATTTAAACTCTTTTTGCAAGCTTAAAAAAATATTTAAAAAATAAAACAAAAATAGGATACCAATATTTGTATAATTGAAAAATTGAAATAAAAATTTTGAATAAAATTAGGTTTGAAAAAATATTTTGTTAATAAATCAACGCTTTTTTATGAGAAAAAAATATTTTTTAAAAATCCACGCTTAAAAAATATTTTTTATAAATCCATGCTTGAAAAAATATATTTTTATAAATCCAGGCTTTGAAAAGGGTTTATAAAAAAATATTTTTTAAGCTTGGATTTATAAAAAAAAATTCTCAAGAGTGGATTTATAAAAAATATGTTTCAAGTGTGGATTTATAAAAAAAAAAATATTTTTAAGCGCGAATTTGAAAAAGAAATTCAAGCGTGGTTTTATAAAAAAAAATTCAAGCATGGATTTATAAAAACAATTTTTAAGCGTGGATTTGAAAAAAATCAAGCGTGGTGTTATAAAGATATTTCAAGATATTGAAATTTCTTTCATGCTTAAACATAGTTTTTATAAATCCATGCTTGAATTGTTTTTATAAATCCATGCTTGAATTGTTTTTATAAATCCATGCTTGAATTGTTTTTATAAATCCATGCTTGATTTTTTTTTCAAATTCACGCTTAAAAAATATTTATTTATATAAATCCACGCTTGAAAAAAATATTTTTTTATAAATCCATGCTTGAATTGTTTTTATAAAACCACGCTTGATTCTTTTTTCAAATTCACGCTTAAAAAATTATAATCCACGCTTGAAAAAATATTTTTTTTATAAATCCACGCTTGAAAAATATTTTTTTGTAAACCCTGGCTTGAAAAAATATATATTTTTATAAATCCAGGCTTGAAAAATATTTTTTATAAACCCTGGCTTGAAAAAATATTTTTTGTATAAATCCAGACTTGAAAAAATATTTCTTTTATAAATTTTCTCTTGTAAAATTCACGCTTGAAAAGTTGCTTTTGTATAAATCCTCGCTTGAAGAAAATATGTTTGTAATAAATCCTCGCTTCAAAAATATTTTTTTATAAATCCACGCTGGAAACAATATATTTTTTTTTTAATAAATCCACGCTTGAAAAAAATGTTTTTTTAATAAATCCACCATTGACATTTTTTTTATAAATTCACGCTTGAACAAATATTTTTTTTATCCACGTTTGAAAAAAACTATTTTTTTTAATAAATCCACACTTGAATTTTTTTATAAATCCAAGCTAAACTAATATTTTTTATAAATCAACGCTTAAACAAATATGTTTTATAAATCCACGCTTAAACAAATATTTTTTTTATAAATGCTTGAAATTTTTTTTTTTTTTTTATAAATCCACGCTTGAAAAATATTTTTTATAAAACTAGAACTGAAAAAAAAAAATATTTCTTTTTAAGTCTACTTTGGGAAAAAAGGGTTTCTTTTAAATCCAAACTTGAAAAAACACGCTTTTTGTAGGGAAAGATACGATTTAGGTCCATGAAAAAAAATCTGTTGGTCCTTAAACAATTCTATTAAAAACAGGCGTCTTTTGGTCCTTGAAAGAATATTTTTAAAAAAGGTCACGCTTATTGTGGGTCCTTAAAATAGTTTTCTTTGAAAAAACTCACCCTTGTTTTGGTCCTTGAACAAACTCAAAGCTTCTATAAAATATTCTTTAACAACTGTTGGCCTATAAAAAATATTCGTTAAAAACCAGGCCTGTTTTAGTCTTTAAAAAAATATTCTTTAAAAAATCCTCGCCTTGTGTTGTTCTTTAACAACAACAAAATCCACGCCTGTTTTAGTCCTTGAAAAATATTCTTAAAAAATCCTCGCCTTGTGTTGATCTTTTACAACAACAAAGTCCACGCTTGGTTTAGTCCTTGAAAAAATATTCTTAAAACATCAACGCCTGTTTGAGTCCTTGAAAAAATTATCTCTAAATAATCCACACCTGTTTTAGTCCTTGAAAAAATATTCTTTAAAAAATCCACGCCTTTGGCGTGTCCTGAAAAACCCACGCTCTGAGGTAGCCCTTTTAAAAAATCCACGCCTTTGGGGTACCCTGAAAAACCAAGGCTCTGAGGTGACCCATTAAAAATATTCTTTAAAACATCCACGCTTTTTCTTGGTCCTTGAAAAAATATTCTTTAAAATTCAAGCCTGTTTCGATCCTTGAAATAATATTTTAAAACCCTCGCATAAGTTGGCCCTAAGAAACTATTCTTTAAAAAATCCACGCCTTGTGCTGATCCTTGAGAAAATATTCTTTAAAAATATACTCGTAGTGTAGGTCCTAAAAAATAATCCTTAAAAATCCACACTTCTGTTGAGAAAAATGACATTCTTAAAAATATCCACACTAACGTATCGAAGTATTTAAGAAATTCCAAATCTCTCAAACGCCATTCATTATAATCGTGACCTTAATCTGTAACTTTGTTGTTTTTCGCCTCGCGAGCAACTGGTAGTATGTGATGACTATATTTTAAGCTTAAATTAAATTGAAACTAATATCTCCAAAACTGAATCACAAATTGATATGAAAAACACCCACATAAAAACATATTAACTGATTTATTCATTTATGGTCTTTTGTTTCAGGTGCAAGATGCCATATTCAGACGGTAAGTGGTGCTATCATATAAATCGATTTAGTTTAGCGGTTCGAAATGTTGGAAGATGTTCTCATTGGATGCTCACTGATTCATTTTCATGGGTTTTTTGTTTTCAATAATCATTCAGATTTATACCATATCGGGTGTGGGTCACAATGTAAATTTTGTTGGGAATTAGTTTTTTTCTTGCAATAATTCATTCATATTCAGCACACTCTGACTGGCTAATGATCGTTAAGGAAACTGGTCGTTAATCGGTGATTTAAAATAATTTAAAATAAATCACAGTGGAAAAACACACAGTGTTGACGACAATGATGAATGTGATTGTATGGTTGAATGAATCTTCTTCGTGGTCTTAGACATTCTAAAGACATTAGTCAAAGCCACACTCCATGCTTCAATGGTGGCAGACGTTTTTCCATGGCATGCGATGATCTTGAGTTAATTAAAGTCAAATTAATGTCAATGTTGGTGTCGGTGGTGTCAATGATGCGATCAATATTAATTGAGTTTCCAATGTCAAGTCCAAACGAATGTAAACGCAAAATAATTGCAACTTATTTTCTTTGGACCATTACAAATATTCTTTAAAAAATCCACGCCTTGATTGATAGGCCTTGAAAAAATATTCTTTAAAAAATCCACGCCTTGATTGATAGGCCTTGAAAAAATATTCTTTAAAAAATCCACGCCTTGATTGATAGGCCTTGAAAAAATATTCTTTAAAAAATCCACGCCTTGATTGATAGGCCTTGAAAAAATATTCTTTAAAAAATCCACGCCTTGATTGATAGGCCTTGAAAAAATATTCTTTAAAAAATCCACGCCTTGATTGATAGGCCTTGAAAAAATATTCTTTAAAAAATCCACGCCTTGATTGATAGGCCTTGAAAAAATATTCTTTAAAAAATCCACGCCTTGATTGATAGGCCTTGAAAAAATATTCTTTAAAAAATCCACGCCTTGATTGATAGGCCTTGAAAAAATATTCTTTAAAAAATCCACGCCTTGATTGATAGGCCTTGAAAAAATATTCTTTAAAAAATCCACGCCTTGATTGATAGGCCTTGAAAAAATATTCTTTAAAAAATCCACGCCTTGATTGATAGGCCTTGAAAAAATATTCTTTAAAAAATCCACGCCTTGATTGATAGGCCTTGAAAAAATATTCTTTAAAAAATCCACGCCTTGATTGATAGGCCTTGAAAAAATATTCTTTAAAAAATCCACGCCTTGATTGATAGGCCTTGAAAAAATATTCTTTAAAAAATCCACGCCTTGATTGATAGGCCTTGAAAAAATATTCTTTAAAAAATCCACGCCTTGATTGATAGGCCTTGAAAAAATATTCTTTAAAAAATCCACGCCTTGATTGATAGGCCTTGAAAAAATATTCTTTAAAAAATCCACGCCTTGATTGATAGGCCTTGAAAAAATATTCTTTAAAAAATCCACGCCTTTATTAATAGGCCTTGTAAAAATATTCTTTAAAAAAAACACGCCTAATATAGGCCTTGAAAAAATATTCTTTGAAAAATCCACGCCTTGATTGATAAGCCTTGAAAAAATATTCTTTAAAAAATCCACGCCTTGATTGATAGGCCTTGTAAAAATATTCTTTAAAAAATCCACGCCTTTATTAATAGGCCTTGAAAAAATATTCTTTGAAAAATCCACGCCTTGATTGATAGGCCTTGAAAAAATATTCTTTAAAAAATCCACGCCTTGATTGATAGGCCTTGAAAAAATATTCTTTAAAAAATCCACGCCTTGATTGATAGGCCTTGAAAAAATATTCTTTAAAAAATCCACGCCTTGATTGATAGGCCTTGAAAAAATATTCTTTAAAAAATCCACGCCTTGATTGATAGGCCTTGAAAAAATATTCTTTAAAAAATCCACGCCTTGATTGATAGGCCTTGAAAAAATATTCTTTAAAAAATCCACGCCTTGATTGATAGGCCTTGAAAAAATATTCTTTAAAAAATCCACGCCTTGATTGATAGGCCTTGAAAAAATATTCTTTAAAAAATCCACGCCTTGATTGATAGGCCTTGAAAAAATATTCTTTAAAAAATCCACGCCTTGATTGATAGGCCTTGAAAAAATATTCTTTAAAAAATCCACGCCTTGATTGATAGGCCTTGAAAAAATATTCTTTAAAAAATCCACGCCTTGATTGATAGGCCTTGAAAAAATATTCTTTAAAAAATCCACGCCTTGATTGATAGGCCTTGAAAAAATATTCTTTAAAAAATCCACGCCTTGATTGATAGGCCTTGTAAAAATATTCTTTAAAAAATCCACGCCTTTATTAATAGGCCTTGAAGAAATATTCTTTGAAAAATCCACGCCTTGATTGATAAGCCTTGAAAAAATATTCTTTAAAAAATCCACGCCTTGATTGATAGGCCTTGTAAAAATATTCTTTAAAAAATCCACGCCTTTATTAATAGGCCTTGAAAAAATATTCTTTGAAAAATCCACGCCTTGATTGATAGGCCTTGAAAAAATATTCTTTAAAAAATCCACGCCTTGATTAATAGGCCTTGAAAAAATATATTTTTTAAAAATATTCCCACATCGATAATTCGATTGCATTATGAAATAAACATGCATTGCGATGGCCATGAGTGTTATTACCATTCTCATTTATAGATATCAGCTCCCCCCACTTCGAAATAGGTTCTCCCCCTTGTTCATTTATCATAGTTTTGGCCATTGGGATTAAATACCACAAAATGTTCCCTTTTGTGTTTGGCCGATCGAATGTAGTCGTTCCTCTTTCCTCTAATGGTTGATGTCTGGCCAAATCGTATGACGACGTCGTCTGGTGGGCTGGCTGGCTCCATGGCGTTGACTATCTAATGTCTGTACAAACAAACAGACATTGCCAATATTTACAACAACAAAGCCAAATGAAATACAGCAACAACATTAATAATATTAACGGCATCGAAAACAGCATCATATCGCCTCTTAGCCTCCTAGCTGGCTGCCACCAATATAGATGCTGCCTTGCCTGCCCGACTGCTGCCACCACACACTTTTGGTAGATGGCTAACTGTCCCGCGCAAAAATTCGCCGGTTTGTTTGGCTGGCTGACTGACTAGCTGTTCTGTTCGACGTTGTTGTTGTTGCTGTTTTTTCGATATCAACCATCCATTGAATATAGCCAAGCAAGTATCGCGAAGCAATGCAATCAGCCAACCCGCCAGCCAGTCAGCAGCTTAACTCAATGAATGTTGGCGAACATTTAACCGTTCGCCATATGCCAGCCTGCCTGCCGCGCGCCTATATCTAGAGATATTGCTGAATATTTATTTTAGTGAAAAACGAATTTTCACAATTTTCCTCTGGCACAAAACTGGCTGGCTGATGCTGACTGCCTAATGCTGATCGCCTGGTAATGGAAGCGGAAAATTCCTTTGAGGATTCGTCATAAAGGAAAAGAGAAGCGAATCGGTAACCTTTGATGTGATGATGTGCCACAGTGCTTGACGTGAATTGTTTGTGAATTTTCCGAGCGCTAATGTTTTTGTACATATGAATGTGTATGGATGTATGTATGTGAGTGTGTGCAAAAAAAATAGGTAGACATCCGATGGTGGGTACCCCATGTAGAAGACGATTTTTTATTTTTTTAATTTTCAGTTGCTGTTGCAACATCAAAGAGGGTCTCATTGTCGTCTCTGTTGATCACTCAGACTTGTACAAACATTCAAGTATTCATAGATTAGATTCGCCTAGCTGAGGCAGCATCCACACAATTCCGCAGCACTCATAATTAATTGGATATTGCTGCAAGTCAAAATGGGCAAAACTTGGAACAGCAAAACAAAATAAAACACCATACCTGATGTAAACATACATGAGAGGTTGTAGACACACACACATTCCAACATACAGAGGTAACAATAGCCTCATAGGGAAAAACAACAACAATAGACAACATTGTTGCAAAACTCATCCCCTAAAGTTATGAAAATTTCTGTGGAGGGACAGTGGCTCAAGAATATTTTTCAAGGACCAAAAATGGCGTGGATTTGTAAAGAATATTTTTTCAAGGGCCATTTTAGGCGTGGATTTTTAAAGAATATTTTTTCAAGCATCCACACAAGGCGTGGATTCTTTAAAGAATATTTTTTCAAGCATCCACACAAGGCGTGGATTCTTTTTCAAGGCCTGTCAATCAAGACCTATCAATCAAGGCGTGGATTTTTTTAAGAATATTTTTTCAAGCTCTATCAATCAAGGCGTGGATATTTTTTCAGGTCCTATCAATCAAGGCGTGGATTTTTTAAAAAATATTTTTTCAAGGCCTATCAATCAAGGCGTGGATTTTTTTAAGAATATTTTTTCAAGCTCTATCAATCAAGGCGTGGATATTTTTTCAGGGCCTATCAATCAAGGCGTGGATTTTTTAAAAAATATTTTTTCAAGGCCTATCAATCAAGGCGTGGATATTTTTTCAGGGCCTATCAATCAAGGCGTGGATTTTTTAAAAAATATTTTTTCAAGGCCTATCAATCAAGGCGTGGATATTTTTTCAGGGCCTATCAATCAAGGCGTGGATTTTTTAAAAAATATTTTTTCAAGGCCTATCAATCAAGGCGTGGATATTTTTTCAGGGCCTATCAATCAAGGCGTGGATTTTTTAAAAAATATTTTTTCAAGGCCTATCAATCAAGGCGTGGATATTTTTTCAGGGCCTATCAATCAAGGCGTGGATTTTCTAAAAAATATTTTTTCAAGGCCTATCAATCAAGGCGTGGATATTTTTTCAGGGCCTATCAATCAAGGCGTGGATTTTTTAAAAAATATTTTTTCAAGGCCTATCAATCAAGGCGTGGATATTTTTTCAGGGCCTATCAATCAAGGCGTGGATTTTTTAAAAAATATTTTTTCAAGGCCTATCAATCAAGGCGTGGATTTTTTTAAGAAAATTTTTTCAAGCTCTATCAATCAAGGCGTGGATATTTTTTCAGGGCCTATCAATCAAGGCGTGGATATTTTAAAAAATATTTGTTCAAGGCCTATCAATCAAGGCGTGGATTTTTTAAAGAATATTTTTTCAAGGCCTATCAATCAAGGCGTGGATTTTTTAAACAGTATTTTTTCAAGTCCTGTCAATGAAGGCGTGGATTTTTTAAAGAGTATTTTTTCAAGTCCTGTCAATGAAGGCGTGAATTTTTTAAAGAATATTTTTCAAGCATCCACACAAGGCGTGGATAGTTTAAAGAATATTTTTCAAGCATCCACACAAGGCGTGGATTTTTTAAAGAATATTTTTTCAACCATCCACACAAGGCGTGGATTTTTTAAAGAATATTTTTTCAACCATCCACACAAGGCGTGGATTTTTTAAAGAATATTTTTTCAACCATCCACACAAGGCGTGGATTTTTTAAAGAATATTTTTTCAACCATCCACACAAGGCGTGGATTTTTTAAAGTATTTTTTTTCAACCATCCACACAAGGCGTGGATTTTTTAAAGAATATTTTTTCAACCATCCACACAAGGCGTGGATTTTTTAAAGAATATTTTTTCAACCATCCACACAAGGCGTGGATTTTTTAAAGAATATTTTTTCAACCATCCACACAAGGCGTGGATTTTTTAAAGAATATTTTTTCAAGCATCCACACAAGACGTGGATTTTTTAAAGAATATTTTTTAAGCATCCATACAAGGCGTGGATTTTTTAAAGAATATTTTTTCAACCATCCACACAAGGCGTGGATTTTTTAAAGAATATTTTTTCAACCATCCACACAAGGCGTGGATTTTTTAAAGAATATTTTTTCAAGCATCAACACAAGGCGTGGATTTTTTAAAGAATATTTTTTCAAGCATCCACACAAGGCGTGGATTTTTTAAAGAATATTTTTTCAAGCATCCACACAAGGCGTGGATTTTTTAAAGAATATTTTTTCAAGCATCCACACAAGGCGTGGATTTTTTAAAGAATATTTTTTCAAGCATCAACACAAGGCGTGGATTTTTTAAAGAATATTTTTTCAAGCATCCACACAAGGCGTGGATTTTTTAAAGAATATTTTTTCAAGCATCCACACAAGGCGTGGATTTTTTAAAGAATATTTTTTCAAGCATCCACACAAGGCGTGGATTTTTTAAAGAATATTTTTTCAAGCATCCACACAAGGCGTGGATTTTTTAAAGAATATTTTTTCAAGCATCAACACAAGGCGTGGATTTTTTAAAGAATATTTTTTCAAGCATCCACACAAGGCGTGGATTTTTTAAAGAATATTTTTTCAAGCATCCACACAAGGCGTGGATTTTTTAAAGAATATTTTTTCAAGCATCAACACAAGGCGTGGATTTTTTAAAGAATATTTTTTCAAGCATCCACACAAGGCGTGGATTTTTTAAAGAATATTTTTTCAAGCATCCACACAAGGCGTGGATTTTTTAAAGAATATTTTTTCAAGCATCCACACAAGGCGTGGATTTTTTAAAGAATATTTTTTCAAGCATCCACACAAGGCGTGGATTTTTTAAAGAATATTTTTTCAAGCATCCACACAAGGCGTGGATTTTTTAAAGAATATTTTTTCAAGCATCCACACAAGGCGTGGATTTTTTAAAGAATATTTTTTCAAGCATCCACACAAGGCGTGGATTTTTTAAAGAATATTTTTTCAAGCATCCACACAAGGCGTGGATTTTTTAAAGAATATTTTTTCAAGCATCCACACAAGGCGTGGATTTTTTAAAGAATATTTTTTCAACCATCCACACAAGGCGTGGATTTTTTAAAGAATATTTTTTCAACCATCCACACAAGGCGTGGATTTTTTAAAGAATATTTTTTCAAGCATCCACACAAGGCGTGGATTTTTTAAAGAATATTTTTTCAAGCATCCACACAAGGCGTGGATTTTTTAAAGAATATTTTTTCAAGCATCCACACAAGGCGTGGATTTTTTAAAGAATATTTTTTCAACCATCCACACAAGGCGTGGATTTTTTAAAGAATATTTTTTCAAGCATCCACACAAGGCGTGGATTTTTTAAAGAATATTTTTTCAAGCATCCACACAAGGCGTGGATTTTTTAAAGAATATTTTTTCGAGCATCCACACAAGGCGTGGATTTTTTAAAGAATATTTTTTCAAGCATCCACACAAGGCGTGGATTTTTTAAAGAATATTTTTTCAAGCATCCACACAAGGCGTGGATTTTTTAAAGAATATTTTTTCAAGCATCCACACAAGGCGTGGATTTTTTAAAGAATATTTTTTCGAGCATCCACACAAGGCGTGGATTTTTTAAAGAATATTTTTTCGAGCATCCACACAAGGCGTGGATTTTTTAAAGAATATTTTTTCAAGCATCCACACAAGGCGTGGATTTTTTAAAGAATATTTTTTCAACCATCCACACAAGGCGTGGATTTTTTAAAGAATATTTTTTCAACCATCCACACAAGGCGTGGATTTTTTAAAGAATATTTTTTCAAGCATCCACACAAGGCGTGGATTTTTTAAAGAATATTTTTTCAAGCATCCACACAAGGCGTGGATTTTTTAAAGAATATTTTTTCAAGCATCCACACAAGGCGTGGATTTTTTAAAGAATATTTTTTCGAGCATCCACACAAGGCGTGGATTTTTTAAAGAATATTTTTTCGAGCATCCACACAAGGCGTGGATTTTTTAAAGAATATTTTTTCGAGCATCCACACAAGGCGTGGATTTTTTAAAGAATATTTTTTCGAGCATCCACACAAGGCGTGGATTTTTTAAAGAATATTTTTTCGAGCATCCACACAAGGCGTGGATTTTTTAAAGAATATTTTTTCGAGCATCCACACAAGGCGTGGATTTTTTAAAGAATATTTTTTCGAGCATCCACACAAGGCGTGGATTTTTTAAAGAATATTTTTTCGAGCATCCACACAAGGCGTGGATTTTTTAAAGAATATTTTTTCGAGCATCCACACAAGGCGTGGATTTTTTAAAGAATATTTTTTCGAGCATCTTTTTTTTAAGACTATTTTTTCAAGGTCCAACCTTTTTTCAATTTTTTCAATTTTATTATTGTCATCCACTGTTCACAAAAGCTTTTGTTTTCCTTTCCAAAAAAAAAAAAAAAAAAAAAAAACAACACAAGAAAATCTTTCGTATGACACCAACAAAAACAATCAAAGCGTTTTACAGGAAAAATCCACTTTAGCTAAGTGATGCGCAGCTGTTGAATTTTCCACGTACACACACAGACACAATCGCAGGAAAATGTAAACAATGTTGAGCAGCTTTTATGAGTATGTACGTGTGTGTGTGTGGCGAGTGCCAATGCATGTGAATGGGCCACGGTGTCGATGTTCATTTTAGCTACACTTCTGTGACGTTTTCATCTTCTGTTTTTTCGGGGAATGATGAAGTGGTTGTTGGTGCAACAACAACAACGCAAATCATTGGACATTGAATGCTTTTTCCCAGCGTTTTGTCGTCCCCATGAAGAGCCAGTTC